>NW_010972753.1:7897246-7912274 GCF_000737465.1 Haliaeetus leucocephalus
GAGCCGAAAAGGAGAGGAGGGACGGCCGGCCTGCCCTCAAAGGCCGGCCGGGCGGGCGATAACCACCCCCGGGCTGGGCCCGCCCGTGGGGGTCCCCGGCGCGGCCGGTGCAGTGCTGGCGCCGGCGTCTGACCGGCTTTCGGCAGCCCTGCGCCTTGGTGTGTAACTTCGTTGTTAGGTGTCTGCCCCTGCTGGGCACACAGAATTCATCCCGGAGCGGTTCCTCCGGAGAAGCAGTGACAGCCCTGCCCACCGCCGCCCTCCTTCCCTCGCTGTTTCCGAACGGACCCGTGTCAGTTATCTGACACAAAGTTGCCGTTGGATTTTAATCACGGCAAATGGCAATTTCGGGTTCTTTTCATTCCACTTTATCAGGAAGAATTGATCCCGAGCTGTATTTGACTCAATAAATACAAATACAGCGGATCTTTTCTCTCTCGCTGAAGCTGCCTGGGAAACAGGAAAGACGCCTAGTACAAAACCGTGCAGAACTTTCAAATGGTGTGGGTTGTTGTTTTTTGGTTGGGGGGAAGCTCTGGTGTAGATTCCCCCCCCTGTGATACCTGAGAGAGAGGACCAGGGCTGCCCCACTTGCAGCTTCAGTTTTGGTGGCATATGTTTGGACAGATAAGATGCTTACCTTACAAGAGGTTCTCTTGTTCAGTCTTAATTGTACGCTCATTGGAAACAGTCTCTTTGAAAAACATGAAGGTACAGGGGGAAGCAAAGCTAAACCTTTTTATGTTGCCTTGCTCTCAAACTAGCTTTCATGGCTAATATTTGCTAATGGCTGCAGCAAGAGAAGACTGACCATGAAGACTAAACCTCCTTAAGGGCAGATCTTTACGAGCAAGCGTGGAGGGATGTAGTCATAGGAAAACACATGAAACAAAATCTTCTTCAGTCTAAAGTTTGTTGTGTTATGACCTCTGCAGTATTTTCATGGGCTAAGCCAGGGGTAAAATGGCATGTTTATTTTTAAAGAAATAAAAGCTAGTGGAAACGTTTATTGTATAAACACTGGCATCCTGTAGACAAAGCTAACAGTGCTAAAATAACTTACCCTTGGATCCTGTGCATTTTTTATTCTGTGTCTTTTCAGGGATCATGCATCTTTCCATCTGTATCTTTGGATGCAGTTTACTATCAAATGAAAATAGTTTCCAGACTATTTTTCAGTTCTGTTTAGAAATATTTGAAGAAATACATTCCTTGAAACATTAGCAACAATTATCTCGGTGAATTCCATGGAAAATAGAGAGGGTTCTTGAATGACCATTGAGTGTGTGTGTGTGTGTGTGTGTGTAGGTCCCAATGCAAAAACATTACCTATCCTTCCTCCCCCACTACCCTTTACAGATAGGAAAAGAGCAGGAGGTCTGAGGAAATTATGAGTCCATCAGGCTCAGCTCAACATCCAGAGAGCCATTAGAAAAATAACACAATGATGAAACAATATTCATCCAGGAAGTGTTTACAAATAAACACCCAGCATCACCCATGAACAGCCAACACAGATTTGTCAAGAGTATATGTCAAATAATCTGATTTTATTCTTTGGTAGGACAGCTGGTTAAATGGATGAAAAGGAAATAAATAGTAGGTGTGTTATTTTGTAACAAATGTGACTGTTTATGCTCTCCCACATAAGAATATATCATGTAGGGAAAAAGTAACCAATCCTTCCTAATAAAGCGTTATCAAAATAGGAGGAATAAACACAAGGAGATGGGTTTGTGCCCCAAGAGCTAATCAGCATTAGTCACAATAACTGGAATCATGGACTAAAAATGGTGCTTATAAAAGCTTTTTAATCACAGCATGTTGAAAGAAGTTACAAGCATGTTGAATGACAGGATCAACTTAAAAATATTGAATAGGCTGGAGAAATCAACAAGAAGAAATTTCACAAAAATATAAAGTACTATCTGTAAAACCAGGACATCAAATGCACAAATACAAAATGGGGACTAATAGTCTAGTCAGTAGTGCTGCAGAAAAAAATATGGAATTACAATAAATAGGAACCCAAGTATGATGTTATAAATAACTAAATACATCGAATAACACCACAAAGGGCACAGAAGGCAGTTACGTTGTTCTGCCTGGTGTTGATCAGGCATCGAATGTAACTCTCAGCCCAGTGTGATGGTAGGACGGAGACAGAAAAGTAGTTCTTCCTGAAGGCAGCAAGACCAAAAGGAAGCTTAGAAAATGTGATTTGTGGAGGAACTGCATTTGTTTTGTATTCCTTGCCCAGTCTTCCTTGTAGATGTCTCTGACTGTGTAGTGATTTACTGAAAAAGGTGATTAATGGGCCAATGTACAGTGTAAGGTAGGACAAGAAATAATGGCTTTAATTTGAACTCAGGAGATTAATGTTAAATATTAGAAAAAAAAAATCCAAGTGTAAGAGTAATAAAGCACTGAAGCAGACTTGGTTTGGAATCACCTTCACTGGATCAATAACACATTAGATAGCATCTGCCAGGCATCCAGCTAGCCTTAAGAGAGGAGGAGGTATTAAATTATCTTTTGAGATAGTTTTAGACTTATATTTATTCAACTTTCACAACTATTGAGTGGTCATTTTCCTTTTTTTCCTAAGAGATTCACTTTTTATCTAATTTCAATAATCAAAATCACTGATATTTTTCCTCTTTTTTTCCTGAGAATAACTGATGCTATTACTGATTTCGCAAGAGCAATGCTAAATTGTAACAAGGAGCCAGTACACTTTTTTTCAAGGGGAGTTACCTGATAACATTGCTTAATTCGTTATCACACTACTGTGAATTGCAAACTGGAAAATGCAAATGGATTTGCAGTATAATTAGTTCTGTGAATCATAATAGGAAATGCGAAAAGTGCTGAAAGAGGTAGCTCAGAAATACAACGCTAAATTTGAAAGAGCTGTAGGCTTTCATCATTCAAATGCAGAACAGGAGCTCTTAAAAAGACCGAGAATAAACAGAGCAGCTCAAATAATTTGTTGATTAAAAAGCAAATATTTGAAGAGAACTTGGCATACTGGAGAGGTGGCAGTCTGTGCAGGCTGCGCAGATCCTCCACTGCGTGAGCAGAGGCAGTACAAAATGTGAATACCAATGCAGCCAAAATAATATGCCTCCTCTGTCACTTTTTCCTTTAAACTGTTGTAAACATTTTAAACCTTCACATCTACCTTAAACTGTTGAATACAAAATCAGTAGAATTCTGGTATTTAATTTTTTCTGACTTAGTTCCTAAGCTATGGGCAGCCAGATGCCAGAGGAAGGATCGGCGTGTGCTGCTCTTGTTCTTGCTCCCTTCCAACGCACTCACTGCTAGGCACCACAGGGAATGGAGTGATGGATTAGGTGGACTCTTGGGCTAATCAATATGGCAGCTTTTGTGTTGCCCAGATCAGGGATGCTTGGCCCTAGCAGAGGTTTTAATGATTTGCTTTTCTGAATTATTTTTTTTTCTGAGAGTTGTTTTAATGTTAACTGCAGTGACTCGCTAGAACTTCTTTGAAGAGCTGAGTGCCCACTCAACAATTGTTTAAAAAATTCTTAGTGAATTGTCAGAGACATCGCTATTTCCATAGCTACAAATGGTCTGTCAAAGCAGATTCTGTATTTTTTGGAATTGTCACGATACTGGAAAATCACATTGTGATCATGAGCGAGAACAGGAGTACAGTACTGAGCCGGTGCAAGTGGCTTAGCCCAGCCCCATGGAACAAAGCGTGGAGCTGGAATTGCTGCTACTGCGTCCGCCCGGTGCTGCCTTCGGTCCACTCGGCTGCTGCGAGCAGGGTGTTTGCTCAGTCCCAAACTGGAGTGCCTGTATTGCAAGTCCATGCTGGCTTCCTTAGAGGCTGATTTGATTTGTCAGGTGAGCTTTGTGATACGGCAAGATACACAGTCAATTTTAGGGTTAAGCTTGACCAGCTGCCACTGTTATATGCCCTAAATATTTATTTGTAGTCAGTGTTTAAGACATACATCAAGGTAGAATAATTTTCCAATGCTACTAAGTTTGCATAGCACCTACTTAAATGATCCAAAACATTAACATTAGCGTTATGACATCTGATAACTGAATAAATAGGAAGTTTTAATTCTTTTTCATGATTAATATTACTTGGATTTTTATAATGTTATTTTCTGTAAATATAGCTTACATGATGTGTTTGAAATGAGAATGAAGCAACAATATTTTACTCAAGTTAGATATCTCTTCTAACTCTATAGAATTTTCTGATGCTACATATTTTTAAAACATTCAGTAAAACCATAATTGGTAAAAGCAAATGATCTAATGAAGTCTCTTCAAGGGAACAAACTAAAAGCACATGCTAACTTGCCCTCTGCATTAAGTGGTGTTTTGATTTATGCGCTGTTTGTCTTTGAAAGTATGGTTCTACGAGCTTTAGACTACACAAACACAACAGGGCTTTGCATTCAGCTGCTTCTTCTGAAAGGCCATGAGGGCTGTGTTTGTTATGGGAACGCTTTCTGCTATGGGATGTGTAGTTGGGTGGCATCCTCATTTCTTCTCGGGAGTAAGTGGGTTAAATAAGTACCTTCCCTTTCCCGTGCTGAGATCCCCTGCCTCCTAGCACCCTGGGCACGCTGCCCAGGCAAAACTGTGTCATTGATAAACAGGGCAGTGGTCTGCACGGTTGGTGGACCAGGACTCCTGTGATGTGCTGCAACACATCAGCAGGTAGCTGCAGATGAGTCTGTGGCACTTGGTATTAAAAGAAAGCACTTGGAGCTCTTTCCTCAACCACTCCTGACAACTCTTGTATGTTCAGGTGACCAGAGAGCAACCAGCGGGGAGTAACCTCGCTGGCTTAAAAAGAAAGCCACTATCGGAGAAACAGAATCGAGGGACAGTGTTGCATCGAAGATGGTACGGACAGGGTAGACCTGAGACAGACAGACTAAATGGGAGGAGAAGCATGGTGGGGAGGGGACAAGAAGTTGACAGCCAGCATGGAGCATTTTGGAACATGAAGCCCAGTGTACCTGAATTTCAGAATGCCTCTGCTGGTCAACAAATAGCTGTGAATCCCACTGGCAAAATGAAAGATAATCTAGCATAGAAAAAAATTTCCACCCCTTCTTGCAATCCTAAGACTGAGTTTTTTATAAAGGCTTATCACAAACTAATGCTGCAGCCATTCTAATATGGAAAGTCAGAAGCACTATTCCTACGCAACATAGAAACTACCGTGCCAGAAGGGAAGGAGAGCGCTTGCCTCCTTGACTTCCTAAGCTTTGCAAATTATTCTAGCATGAAGCAGACAGAACAGTATCACATCCTTGTGCCCAGGCAACTATACAAACATATTTCACTTGGGATAAAAGCCGATTGACATTCTGAATTTCTGTTCCATGGGAAATGCTGACATTTCAGACCTTACAGTCTGGCAGAAATTCAAATTTCAAAATGAAAAGTAATTTGTGGGAACTGGTGACCTGCTCACTGAAGGCAATATATTTGTTCTCGTTTTTATGACAGGACAAAGCAATCCATGATCAAACCAACTTGCACTGGTCCATATCTACTGTCTATATGGCAAAGCTCAATACTGCATGCACATGCTGGAGCTAGCAGGCAACTACTACCACCAAGCATATCTGCAATAAAGAAGTAAAAGTGTTCAATGAACATGGGATGGGGCACTAACAAGATGCAGAATAGGATTGTCTGAAGAAATGAATGATGCTGTGCATGGCAGTAATTTATCAGTTCATTGAACTACTTCAGGAGAAGCTGTCACCTGCCCTTAAGGATGCTTGCAGTATTTTTGTGTTTAGAAAACCTTCTACACTCCCCAGAATTAATGCTGAGGAGAAAAAAATGGGGGAGAGGGGAAAATGAAGAAAAGCTCTCCTGGAAGAAGCTCTTTAATATTTTCCTTGGCACCAAACTTAAGAGAAGTATGTGACACATCTAATTAATCTCTCTAGGTTTTAAATATAAATGTTAGCCTCAAAGGAAGAGATAAAGGGTTTCAGGCTTGTTGGTGAAATCAATAGGTGGTCCGTGAGAACAGTTCTCTCTTTGATGGTTTTAGGAAATAGGCAAACTCTTAGCTAGGGAGAGAACAACAACGCTCGCAGCTTAACACAGCTGACTTCCCATTTAGTTTCCTCCTGTGCTGGCACAGAGGTCCCAAATAATGGCGCAGACCTTCTGTACTGGGTGCTGGCAGTGGCTGGGGGGCCGCAGGGAAGGCCTCTGTGAGAAGACGCCAGGAGCTGCCCCCATGCAAGGTACAGCTGGTTCCAGCTTGCTCCAAAACAGACCTGCTGCTGCCCAAAGCTGGGCACACCAGCCAAGCTGGTGGTGCCTCTGTGACAACGTGTTTAAAAAAGGGTAAAAAACACTGTGCAGCAGCTGTGAGAGAGGGGAGTGAGAAAAAATGTAAGAGAAACAACCCTGCAGACCCCCAGGTCAGTGAAGGAGGAGAGGGGGGAGGTGTTCCAAGCGCCAGAGCAGAGATTCCCCTGCAGGCCATGGGGAAGACCACGGTGAGGCAGGCTGTCCCCCTGCAGCCCAGGGAGGTCCACGGGAGAGCAGATCTCCACCGGCAGACCCCGGAGGACCCCACGCCGGAGCGGGTGGGCATGCTCTGACAGAAGCTGCAGCCCACGAAGAGCCCATGCAGGAGCAGGCTCCTGGCAGGAGCTGTGGCCCATGGAGAGGAGCCCACACAGGAGCAGTCTGTGCCTGAGGGACTGCAGCCCGTGGAAGGGACCAACACTGGAGCAGTTCATGAAGAACTGCAGCCCATGGGAAGGACCCACGTTGGAGAAGTTCGTGAATGACTGTCTCCCGTGGGAGACGAAGCAGGGGAAGAGCGTGAGGAGGAAGGAGCGGCAGAGGGGAGCTGTTACGGACTGACCGCAGGCCCCGTTCCTTATCCGCCTGTGCCGCTCAGCAGGGAGGAGGTAGAAGAGTTGGGAACGAAGGAGGGAAGTTGAGCCTGGGAAGAAGAGAGGGTTGGAGGGAAGGTGGTTTTAGCTTGTTTCTCACCATCCTACTCTATTTTTAACTGGCAATAGATTAAATTAATTTTCCCCTAGTTGAGTCTGTTTTGCCCGTGACAGTAGCTGGTGAGCGATCACCCTGTCTTTATCCTGACCCACCAGCTTTTCCGTATTATTTTCCCTCCCTGCCCTGAGGAGGGGAGCGATGGAGCGGCTGGGTGGGGGTCTGGCAGCCGGCCAGGGTCAGCCTAGCACACCTACCACCCACAGATTACGGCGGCCAGGGCCCCCTGTGTACACCTGAAAGCAATACCTTTCTCCAAACCGCTAGCTGTGCTCTGTAAGTGTTACGGAACAACTGTCACCATGGTTTTATTCAGTAATACTTGGCAATTAGAGACACAAAAAAGGCAGGAGGGTGGAAGGTATTATTCAAAGGCCTTTGAACGTCAACTCTCTTAGAGCATGAGAGGAAGAAACATGTGCTGTTTATCATTTGTTACACTTCAGCCATTTTTCTCATGATTTGATAAATACAAAACAGGAGCAGCAGGAGCAGCTAAAGAGCAGAACGATGAAGCAAAGTCCTAGCACAGATGATATGACTAGGCTTTCTCCATCCTATGTCTTTTTTCTCTTGTTCTGAAAGTGATGCCTTTGTTCCAGTAAGATAAGGAAATGAGAATATATCTAATTGGTCAAAGGCAAGGGACACTATAGTTAGGACATATTACTAAGTTTTTACATTTATTCTAAAGCATTATTCTATATTAACACCTTTTGGACCAATTACAGCTGTAACTCTGAATTTAGAAATTCAATATATAATTTGTGTGTGTGAGTGGAAAAGACTTGGTTTCCCAAGTAGATCAAATGAGCATTATAGAATATATTTTACTTTTGCAAAAAAGTTAGCAAAGCAATGTGCAAGGCAATTTAGTGGGAATTGCTAGTGTTCAAAATTTTAAAATAAATACCATAAAGCAAATAAATTGCATGTTTATTAACTAAAAAAAACAACAACAAAAAAACAACAAAAAAACACAACAGAAATTGGCTGGGTTCAGTTTAGAATGGTTCCAGATTTATTTGTTCAAAATTTATTGAATGACTTCCTCCTACAGATCAAAATTCACCACAGATGGTTCATGAGCAGTGTGTGATCCCTATATTGAAATTCTCAATTGCTTTTTCATTTACTTAGGTACATGGGTAACCTTCAAAGTCAGAGAACCAGAAATAAATAGTTCTAGTGAAGCTCTTCACATGGCAATGAAGGCTCATAAATTTGAATGAATTTTAAGACAACTCCTATTTGTTAAGATTTTTGAAAATGGTAATGTGTGGCAAAGAAAATGACCTTCAGCGAGCTTATTGGGTAAACATCAGAGTGTACCACGGCTGCCTGGTCACATGTTTCTAACTCTTCATTTGCTCCTGCTAAATCATATTAAATAATGTCTTAAAATGCATGGAATATGGTGTTGTTTTAAATGTTATTCAAGCAGTCATCATAGTGCTGCCATAAGATTATAAATTATGAGAGCTTGTGTCCAAAAACTCCTACAACATGCATGTTTGAAGACGACAGGTTTTATGATGTATAAACATTTAAGTAAAAATAAGAACTGTTTTAAAAAGTATTTGTTTAAAAACATCTAGTCTATTAATTTTGTTATTGTGTAGTATGCATAAAAACCCTCTTGATCTTAGTCTTTTATAATTTAGAATGCTGCAGTACCTGCTGCTAAAAGCGGGCACACTGCTATCATTTTCTTGAACGCAAGACCTTAGTTGCATGAAAGTTAAATAAAACATGTGTTTCTTTACTGTGACCAGAGCACTTATCTTTTCAGCTATTATTTGCTTACTGACTTGAAAATACCCATTATAGGACTGGGATGCATTCCTGACCTTGTTCTTAATACAGCTCATATAAAACTCCATACCACTAGATGTTGAGTTAAAAACTGGCAAGAATGTTACATGAATGCATTTATATTTTGGTGATCTTATATTTTTCTTGTTGTTTGAAAAAAAAAACCAAACACACATTACTTTTAAGTCAGCTGAGCTGATGCGAAGGCTCAGTGCCAGCCTATGGAGTGGTCCAGCCCCACTCCCCTCAATTTTCTTCTCAGGAGCACAACCCTGCCTTCCCTGGCAGAGGCTCCAGTCCTCCACTGACTCCTCACCTGGGGATGTGGCTCACTAAATCAGCAGCAACAAAAACTTTCTGCTAGTTTTCTGCACTGGCTGGCTAAGAGGTCAGACAGGCAGCAGAGCAAGGGAGAGGGCAGGACACCACTGAAGAACGGCGGGTTTCATCTTTCAGTGCCTGCAGGTTATTAGACAAACGTAGCCTTTTAACCAAACACGAGCTTATTTTCCCCAGGTATCAAGAGATATATGGTTTTTTTAATAATCTTTTTTATATAGTAATTGTCTATCTGTACCTGTACTAGGAACTACTGTTAGGCAGCAAGAAATCTTAATGATTCTTCCCTGTCACAGTCCTGGTTTAAGGCAATGAATATTTATCCCAGCTAAAAGGGAAGAGACATTGAACATCCCTTTTCGTCATTCTGGCTGAAAGAATAAAAAACATTGTCCAGAGTACTGTCCAACATACCACAGAAAAGCATGAAAAGAAACTAATTTTTTAGATTAAAGGGCTTCTCTGAACTGGAAATATAAGGACCAGCCATTGTCTTCATGTGCTAACGGAGGGATAGTCAGCAAGGAGAATGTGATTGTGCCTTAAGGACTCTAAGAAGCAGAGCTTACTTTGGAATACAAGCTTTCTACAAAGCAAAAACGGATGTCTGCATAGAAAAGTGCCTACAGAAAGTATTATCTTTCTATAGTGTTCAAGGCAACACAGTTAGGCTGTGTTTGTAAGTCACTTAAACCATGTTGAAGAAACACTTCATTCAAGATGACAGCTTTTCTCTCAGCAAAAATTACCTCATAAGGTTACAACTGTGCACAAGTGCTTTGAGGAAAACATAATGCAAATGAAAGACAGACAAATTAGTGACTCCTGCCACGTCATTGAGTTTTCCAAAGGGTGAAGAATTCTTTTATAAAATAAATGGAAGTATTTTTCGCTGTGAAGATATAAGTTTGCTGCCTTAGTTATTTTCCAAACCCTGTTTCAAATGCAGAATGCAGCTTCTTGCTTCCTAAGCAGTTTTTCTTGTCAAGGACAAATTGAACCAATTTATCTGAGCTAAAATGTCCTTTCAGTTTCTGACCAGAATGGAAAGCATTGGCGTATAAAGCCTGCTTTAAATCATTGGTGTTGGTGTTAACAAATACCTTTGCTTGCGGCAGAATACTTCTATAGATGAAAGACAAAGCTGAGGATCAATGAGTTGGTACGCTATGTTAATCCAGTGCATGAACCCTGTAGTTTTATAGACTCGTTTTCTGGCTGGCCTATATCAAAGTGGTACAGTGAGTCAAGATGATGCAAGGACATTGGTGGAATATCTTAACCCTAGAGTAGTTCAGTGACAGCAAACAGAGGAGAAGGGAGAGTTTTGCTTGGAACCCTAAAAATTTTTGCAAGCCACATATAATTGACAGGGCCTAAGGGTTCTGTGTATGCATTTTCAGCCAAAGAAACTATGGTCATCTTGTAGAGTTTTAGGGAGATTTTGTTAGAAGAAATGGCATAACTCCTCACAGCTCCAGCAAAAATGTTGAGGTTAAGTGTGAGAAAAAATAATGAGCTAGGAGAAGGCTGTTTCTGCTCATTCTGTATTGCATGGAATTTTAGTGCTGTTTTTGTTTGGTTTTTTCCCTCCACATCTTCTAAAAAGTCCTAAATCTTGTCAATTGGCAATTAGTTAGATGATCAGTAACATTTAGGTGACTTGAGCGATCTTCTTGATGAACCTCACAGATTTTATATACAGGAAATCAACTGGTTTCATGACATGTCTCTGGATTTTGTAAAGGCCATTAAAATTCTTTGCAATAAAACATTACCTGTATTTTACTGATGGATCTGGTAATTGGAACTGTAGCTAGCTATTTTGAAGTAAAATGGTAATTCTAAAAATTACTTCATTACATTTAGGATGAAATTATATGTTGTGCTCCCAGTTTATGCTTTGCAGGTGCATCATACATGTTCAAATTCTTTTAATGGTTCCTTCAGTGTTGCCTGGAGGAATACTTCTCGATGTCCCACTGGGGAACACAGGGCACCTGGATGTTAACTGAACATTTCTTTATGCAGCATTTCATTCTACAGCTCTTTACTCACTTTGTGTAGTTCTTGCTTGTGCAAAGAATGCCATAGCTGACACCAAAATTGTTTAGTAAATAGTACACACAGTAACGGGGGCTGTAAGAGCATTCCCTTAGCTTGCATGACTTCATTCTAGGCAGTAATTCAAATATTGGCTTAACATAGCACAGTGAGATGCCAATAAGTGCATTCTCTTTTTCTTTTAAATGTACTAAAGAAAAGCAGGAGCAAGTAAATAGATTCCTTGTTTTATGATGTGAGAAAGAGAAGTATAAATGTGTTGCTGCATTTGATATATCTCCAAGTCTGCTTTTAACTTCTCCTTTAATAAGACCAGGAGACACTGTAATTACCCTGAAAAGCTTTTTGTAAATACCTGGTTTTCTAAGTCTTTTCACTGGCTGAAACAGAAATGGCCTTGTCTCAGAAGAGCTAATGACATCGGTTCCCCCTTTTTAATTTCTAAGCCTGTGACATATAACTTTCCTGTTCATGTAGTAACGAACATTAAGAAAAACCTTAAATAATTGCCTTTTCAAAATGTTGCCCTCTTGTACAAGAGTAGGCTTCACTGTTCTTGTATAACATTGCATCCTCATCCTGCTTTTGACAACACTTGTTCAGTACAGAGAGGAAGAGAAGGCTAAGATGACAGTGAATAACTGGAATGAAGCTTGAAAAATATTACTTTTCTCTCAGAGGTAAGTTTCTTGGCTTTGTAATAAGAAAACCTCTTCATGTTGCGTAAGTAAAAATGGTGGGGCAAGTAAGCTCAGGGACAAGAACCTCTGACTTGCAGCCCAATACCATTGTTATAAACACAAGATCCCAGTCCTAAGAAAAGCAGGTGGGTCCGGATCCCATGGCTACTTGGTTGCACTGATCTCATGAACATTTATGATGCATGCTAAAAAAAATATAGTTGACAGGGTTATGTTGAATTCCAACAAACCCCATATGTCACATGCTCATCAAGCAGGAATTGTGAAGGAACAGTCTCAAATGAAATTAAATATGTTTTAATAAAATTAAAACAGCAGGCATAATAACACTGATTGAATAAATCTGTCTTCTTTCAAGAAGGAATGCTGAATGAGCTGACAAATGGTTTAAAGAAACATAGTGGTCCTATTGCTTCTGCAGCAGTTACTGTATTTCTTCTTGAAATGTTATATTGCCTTACTATTCATTAGTGCATCAAACCAGGCATTTTTTTCAAATTATAAGTCTGACTTTTTTCCCCTTTTCAGTGGCGGTGGAGAGAAGCACTTCAGTATCACAAGCCACATTAAAATTTGAACAGGGAGCCTTTTTACAGAAATGCCAAAAAGTTCTTCATTTAAAATGCAGAACATACAAGATCTCAAACCACTGAAAAAAATAGCAGAAACAGGACACTCATATTGAAGTAGCTTCCATAACTTTCCGATCGATGAAAGGCATTGCTGAAGTCTCTGGGGGTTTTTATGAAGACCTCCACCAAGCGACAGCTCAAAACCTTGAGCAATAGGAGTTAGTAAAAAGCACAATCCTCTCTCTTCATTAAGGCTGCAGTTATACTTTTGGAAAATAATCCAGGGAGTGCTCAGCTGGACGATGAGAACTTGCATATCTCAGCTTCCTTGGCAAAGCTTTCTTTTAAAATTTTGTTCTCAAATTCTGCTCCTAGCACCTGTGTTATTTAGGAGTGAAATGTAAATAGTTATCCCACAGCAGCCCTCGCTGTTAACAGCTACAGGTGTTTATTAAAAAATCTCATTTCTATTTCATGCCACATGATTTCTTACTCAAAACCTTTTGGTTTAGCAAATTGCATCAATAGCCTAGTTTTCTGATATTTACTGATAGATTAGATTAAGGTGAGGAGAAATAAAAGCTTGCAGAGCACTCTCTAATGCTACCTGAAATGAAAGCAAACTAGGTGTTGTTCATTAACGTTATTGAACTTAGCTCTGTCTAATTTATGCAAATTCTTCACGTTTGGAAAGATGTTGTGGCTGTATGAACCAGGATATCAGTAAATGTCTAAGTTCCTTGATTTCTGATGCATGGAGTTAGCAGTTGCGTATCCAAAGAAGAAAACCAACTGGAAAACCGCTGTCCCAGAGGACAAGAGAGTTGCCATAGCACTCTGGAAAAGGGCCATGAGTACTACGAGTCATTCCTAATAAAGCTACAGACTAGAACTGTACTGGGGTAATTCTTTACAGTGATGCAAATGTTACTGATGGAGATTGAAGCCACCAAAGAAATAACAGACCTTTCTTCTAAACAGGCCACAGATTTCTGTAATCCTGATTTATAAAAGCCCTCAGTTCACATGGTCTGTTATGGATCACAAAGGGCACTTAATAAATATGGATTGGTATGGGGCAGTGCTACTAAAATAATAAGGGGTCTCCAGTCTCTAAGAGTGGCTGCTTTCTGTTCCAAGAGAAGCACAAAAGGTCTGTGATGTTTCTCAGAAATTCACCTTGTAGTTGGGTATCCTGGGTGGTAACACTCTCTCTGAGCTCTCAGGCTGCCGTGCAAGTGGATATTAGCCCTTCCTTTTTGCCAGCCCCCCCAACAACATTTGTGAGATGAAACTGTAAAACCCCACATAAATCTGAAGCTGTTGTTTTAATACTTAAAATTAAACCAGGCAGTACAGAATGTATTCACCTGTGCATCTTTTTTGATAAGGATTCACACTGTTACAGAGACCAATGTGTTAGTCTGGTAATTACAGACAAAGGAGGTACCTGAGCATTCAATTTAGAGCAGATCCCTTCAGTAACTTTTCCTGAACAAATTGAAGAATGATGTTGTAAGTATAACATGTAGAAAACTCAAACTAGCCTTCAAAGAAGTTGTATTTAGAAACTAACCAAGTAAACATTCTACCTCCTAAATATAAACTTCCCAAAGTACGTGTCACTTAGAATAATACAAGCGCTGTAGTTTCTTAAAAATGCAACGCTAGGAGTTTGAAGGTAACAAGTAACGTGACGTTGCTACTGTGCGTAAACTGCAATTTTTATGCTAAAATTTTACATGTGAAAACCAAGCAGGAGATTTTGGTTGCATGCCCTGGAATTTGTTGAAAGTGACAAAATCAGATCAGTTCTAAAGTCAGTTACAGCTGTGAAAAAAGAAAAGCTCTTAAGTATTTTCATGTGGCCTACCTCTGTTTACTGCACCAGTTTCAAACCCGTATTTTAACATGTTAGGAAATACACGTAAGTGCTAAATTGGTTTCTTTATCTTTCTTACGTGCCTGCTGAGTGAGCTGCTCTTCAGGTGCCTGAGGATGCCTGTGAGGGTGAATGAATCATTCGATTCATCTGGATGAATCAAGATGCTGTTTTGCTTGGTTACTTTTGAAATTTGGGATGTTTTCCAATACTTGTAGCCACTTGATAAATCTAGCTCCCTTGAAGCAATGGTCATGAATCTTAAGAACTATTGTAGATGGCTGTGGGGAGGACAGCTACGGCAAGTGCCTTTTTTTTTTTTTTATACGCTTCAATACCGTTTTGCCGTTTAGGACGCGCACAGAACGGATCCAGCTCCTATTTACTAAATGGCTGAAACCCCGTAAAACTGCAAAGTAACACCCTTTCGCCCCCCCCGCCTCCCTTTTCCAAGCCCATTCCCAGAAACCCCCGACCCGCCTCCCGAGCCCCGCGCAACGAAGGCACCGCGGACCCTCCTGCGCCTCCTTCCCCATCTCCCATCGGCCGGGGACACCTCCCGGCTTCTCACCCCACGGAGCAGAGACCCCCCAGTCCGCTCT
>NW_010972753.1:7912386-8015600 GCF_000737465.1 Haliaeetus leucocephalus
CTGCCTGAGCCGGGAGCTGAGCTCCACGGCGGCGGGAGCGGGACTTCACCTCCCGGCTCCACCGAGCTGTGGAGTTGCCATCAGCAGCCTCGGCGGGGATGCTGCTGCTTGTAGGTATTTTCCTTCTCCTGCCGAGGTGTCTGGTAAGTCCCTCTTTCTTAACAGCAACTGTTTGGGTTTGGGGTTTTGGGGGGTTTAGTTTTTTTTTTTCTTGTTGCTTTGGGGTTTATCCCCCCGAGAGAAGGACTAGGACGGAGCCTGCGGCGCGGTCCCGGTGGAGCGGGGGCTGCACCAGCCCGGCCCCCCCCGTGGGGAGAGCGGGGGCTTCTGGCACTAATAACCTGGCGGGAGGTACCCGCGTGGTTGGGTGGGGTTTTATTTTTTTTTTTTTTTAATGCTTTTTACCATACGTGACCGTGAAAATGGAAGGTGGCGGATCTTGCCTGTCGGTGATGCCGTTCGCGGTTATGGGTCGGTGGAAGGGGTGATATGGAACGGGAGCTTGTTTGTCCTCTTCGTCACTGAGCAGGTGAGTGGCTCTGTGGCCCTCGGGTGAAGATCTGCTCCCAGTTGTGTGCTACCTTAAGTTTTCTTCCAGGTTTTTTTCTTTGAAAAATATAGTCTACTTACTACACTTACATTTTATGATACGACTGTACAAAGAACGGAGTAAATGATGGAGACTGAAAACCACTTACATAAAGTAGCTTAGGTTACTTTGTAGTTACCGAGTGCAGGTAGCCAGTACACCTTTCAGCACACCCAGTGTGGAGTCATACTACGAGGAACAGTGAGTTAGGGGATTCTGCGTCTCAGAGTTAGTGATTTTTGGAAAAAACTTGGCACAGGTTGATGAGAGGTCAGCCGGGGAGTAGCCCTCTAATGTGAGCAGATAGAGGAGCAGGTGGGAAAATTATGTGAGGTGCACAGGTGTTACTGTTTTGCTGTACGCACTTCAGGTGAGAGATTTGTGTGCAAGGTGCAGCCTGCTGCAGGATATAAAATGTTTAAAAGCCCCCTTGCTGTAAAGCTACTCGGAGCATATGTTGTCTTGAGTGGATCCAAAAGAAAGAAAAAAGTGATTGGATCACTGCCTAGAAATGTCAAGGTGAAGTATGGGCCCTTTACTGAAGAGAGAAAAGGTTTAACAACATCCAGTGTTGGAAATTTGACGTTGGACATCCAGCAGCTAGACACAGGGTGCAGTTTTTTAAAATAACAGCATTCATTAGACTAATAAGTTCTTAAAGCTTTTCCTCATTAAAAAACTTTAAACCAAGGATGTTTTTTCTAAAGGCAGGTCTGTTTTTAACAGGACTTAGTATGGGGAAATCTTCTGGGCTATCTGTAGGGGAGGCTGGAACAGGTGATCCTAATGAACTCATTACCTCTATTAGGCATATAATCAGGAAAGCTGTGTCGTCTCTGGGAGCACATCCTCTATATACTCTCTCTTTCCTTTGCTTCCCCCCTCAAGCTTTTTGATGTAAAAGGGCTTGATAATATCAGTGGCTAGCCTTTGGCTACGTGCTTTTCTGTGTATTGCTAGTATAAATTATTCCCCAAATGCAATTATAGGGGTCTTTGCACTTCTGTTTCGCATCTAAGCGATTATAGTGAAGATCTGGAAGGTGAGAGCTGCGACGAGAGTTCCTGTTGATCTGAGTAAGGTTTGAGGAATGTGGTTTGTAAGGCTGGAGGTGTGGGTATGATTTCCAGACAATATCAACGTGTTTAAACATTTGAAGTGATTTTAATGTGTTAATGTTTCTAAGCTGTCTTCAGCACTATGTTTACCCTTAGAAAATACTTACTAGCATGTTTTGACTTTTATAGATTTCATGGTAGTTGAAATCTTACGTTCTTTTTGGGATGGAGAAATGCTTATTTAACCAAAATTCCATGTGAATTTGGGGTTGTAGCTGTATTTTTTAGAGTGGAAGAACAGTAGGTATGAAGGATCTTACTAAACAATTTTCAGGGTGATGTTGCACTCATCTAGTCATTTGCCTATCTACAAAACATGTTCTTATTACATAACGTGCTCTCCTCTAAATCTCCTTATCAAAAGAGACGAATTTCATAGCTGATGATTAACTGCTGCCTATTAGTAAGACATTTGGTCTTGCAGGGTGGGAGGGAGGAAGGGAATCCATTTGATAGAGCGACGGCTGAAGGCAGCTGCAGTGCAGGATTGCTCAGTGACCCAGCCCTTTGTTTCCCAGTTCTTTATTGCTATTGCCTTGTCTACATTTACTCTGCCTTCTAATCAAACTTCCTTCATGCCAGGGATGAGCGTGCTGCTGTGCTGTCCCAGAGCCTGGAAACTTAGGAAAGCAAAATAGGTAAGAACAGCTGGAAGAGTAGACCTTGAAGGACAGCGTGGGTTTGACTCCAAGGGCAGTAGGTAGGAGGTGGATTTGTGGTAGGCGCAGGAAGCTGATATTGCATATTTCTGTTGGGATCTTTAGAGCAGTTTTTCCTCATCTAGTTATATAGAACGACAATATAAACATATACCGACAATGTATGCCAATGAAGCCTTCTGCCTTCTTCCTGTTCCAAACAGCCTGGCTCTGCTGTAAAAAAAGGTCTTTTTAAGCTTCTATCTTAGTCTGTCCTGGGTGTGACCGAGTGGCCCTGTTCTGTGTGGCTTTCCATATGCTGAGGCACAGCTTCAGAGCAGAATCAATTGCTCAGGAACTGAATTTGTCCAATTTTTTTTATCTTTACCTCAGCCTGCACTGATATTTCTTCGTAATTCAATTACTCTGATCTGTACCTTTTTATTTTCACTGTAACTTTTCCCTGGGTATGCTTTTTGTATTGCTTAGAAACATAAATGGGTATCAGAAATAAAACAAAATTCCATTGTGGTTTGTACCATATTCCACAAATGAGTATTAACAGGTGTCTCCTTAAATGAGCACTTAATTTATTTATTTATTTTGAAGAGAGTTGCTCTGCATCTTCACTTCAATGCATCTCTGGAATATTTACATTATCTTGGGCATCCCTCGCTGTTGACATATAAATTCTCTTTTCAGTTGCTCTGTCTTGGTTCCAGATGAATTTGTCACAGCTTTTTTTGTGAGAGATTACGTTTCACCACAACCATTTCACGTGAGGAAGACCGTGCTTTGAGGAGTGATTGCATTATGTATTGGGATAACTTGTGATCTGAATGCAGCTGAACTTAATAGTGTCTCTCCCCTGGGACAGGGGTAACTTTGGGGTTAGACTAATACCTTTCACCTGTACAGCCTCGCAAAGCGTGGAAGTGGCAGTGTATCGGCAGGTGGGAGGAAAACATGTTGGCAGCATGAATGTTTTGAAGTTTTTATGTGATGTATTACAGGGATGGGGACAATGCAGGGATTGTATACAGCACCAATGCATTTCCAGGGGTTGAGCAGGAGAGTGGAGCTTGAAAGAAATGGAGTTTTATATGTATGGTACAGAACTTGCAGGGTATTATCTGAATACCATGGAAGCAAATGTTCATGACCACGGGAACGTTGTTTCCAAGGATTCTGCTATTAGACAGATTTCTGGGAGAAAGCACTGTTTGCAAGCAAGCCATTTGTCATTTGGTGATGGTATTTTTCATTTGCAGTTACTACATGGCACAGCTGATAGCTTTTTAAACACTTGTATATGAGTTGAATCTGAGCCTCTCCCCTTACTTCTGGGGGCACTGCAGAACTGTAGAAAAGGTCAGACTTAGGAACAGATGTACTTAATATTGCTTCTAAAACCTCATTCCTTTTCCTGAATCTTTGCACAAAATCCCTAGTGCCTGATGGGTTGGGGAAGAGAAAAATGGAGGAAATAAGGAACTGAATTCCCATTCTCGCAATATTAAACCTGCTTAAGATAATAAATAGGCTAATGATGTCAAGGATGCCAGGCCCTTATACACATGTGTGACTTAGGAAAGCTAAGAGAAGTGTAAGTCATGCATTTGGTTAAATAAAGATCTGGTGTAGCAATTACTATCCATTCACTGTAGGCCTTAGTGTAGCAATAGTACTAACTGAGTTACGGAGTGCGTTAACGTGGACAGGTGAGAACATGAGATTTGTATCGGGAATGGGGAATCTTCATCTTGTGTAAAGTAATCCAGAAGACTGGAATATGATGAAAGTGAGTATTCTTGAAACCCATAGGTTCAAAACATATTTGGGTTTTACCTTGGAGATTAATAGTAAAAAATTGCAACATGGCTGTCTGCAGTGATATGTTGCATTGCAGAAGGCACTTTTTCTAACAGCTTTTTCTATACTAGCTGCTGTTTCTGTAACATTTTTCACAGTTGCTAACTATTAAAACAGCTTCTTGGACTTTTGTCATGCTCTGGAGTTAAAGTACAAGTACGTACTTCTCTCCAGGAGTATTTCTACCCCTTTGGTCTGTAGATGTATTTTAAGTAGACTAAGATGATATAGTAGTGAAAAGGTCTATTAACTGTTGGCATCTGTATCTAGATTAGAGCCCTCTCCATTATTATTACCAGTGTTAAATTTTAAAGGGGAAAAAATAACGAAGCTGTAGCTAAGTTTTCAGTGGGACTGTTGTTTTTAACCCTGTCTAGTTTTGAAACCCTTGCTATTGGAACAATATGGACATGTGGGACGCAGTCAGCAGAAAAAAAATTGTTAATGCACTGGAGAATAATGATTTATTAGGTAAGACAAAAGACTGATAAGGGAGAAGGCTATACCTCCTTGGTATTTTCTGTTTCTGCTGTGAAATGATTATGGCAGCAAAGAAGGGTGGAGAAGTATGAGTAACCTTTGCAAATAGAAGTGTCATCTAGCTGGCACTGGGGTGAGTAAGGAGTGCCCTGAATGACTAGGGTGTGAGGAATTCTGCATGCCATGGTGCTGCTGGCGTATTTGTAAACCCTGTGCTTTCATTAGTATACATTTGTCTGGCTTTGGCTTTTCTAAGCGCAGAACCTGAACAGAGGCTGTTTAGGCAAATTTAACTGCGCATTCTCCCAGTATTTGGGCAGTCAGCATTTCATATGAGAAATAATATTCCTTTGGATTTCCTGTTTTTCCTGAATGTCTTTAGGCAGGGGTTTGTTTTGGTTATGATTGTGAGAATCTTTAAGGGAATTGTTTAAACAGTATTATCTGTGATAAGGTACAAGTCCCTCTTGATCAAACCTTTTCTTAAGTTTTGTTTGTGGGGGGTTTTTTTGAGACAATCTCTGATTTGGCAGGAATTTCCAGTTTGTGTTGAAATCACTTCGAACCATGACCTTGTGGATGACATTTCATTTCTATTGCGGAAGGGAGCAGAAACATGTCAAAATGATTTGTGGGACATGAGTTTTGAAAGTGCACCTTCTCAATTAAGTGTTTAAATAATGTGATATTGTTTATGATATTGTTTATATCTGAATTGCAATTATGAGCTCACTTCTGATTAATTTTGTGCAAACGTTTTAATGGTAGTTTGCCACACCATGTTTCCAAATATGAAAAGACTGTGTTTGGAAGTAAAAGCAAGTAAGCATTCAGCTCTAGACTTGATGGAAGACATGAACCATTCATACCTGCAAAAGCCTCCTCGCTAATTTAGTGACGATAATGCTGATGATTGCTGATTGTTACTTTTCAGAGTAAAGTTGGGTTTTGAGGAAAACAAGGGAAAAGAAATGTTGTGAAGGATTTGTGTTTGTTGTCCATGTCTTTCAGCTTCCCATGAGATTGTAGATGGTTTTAATTGACAGTCTATGATCACCATTGTAGATGGTCATCTGCAGTGGCCTGGACAATGCCTGACCGTTGTCCAGGCACAATCCTGGACAGAATCCTGCTTCTGCTTGGAATGGTGTTCCAGTAGCGGTGTGTCTCTTGTGTGAGGAAACTCGGTTACAATCTACCTCCCTGCATGAATCAGGGATGCGCAACATCCAGTAGTAAAACTTGTACATCAGTCACAAGGTACTGTTTTTAAGTTCATTGCTTTTCAGAACAGAGTTAAGCCTTGGGCGTGTTTAGAAATACTCTACATACTTGGTGCTTTTATGCTTAAGAGTAAGACCTCCGCTTCAAAGATAGTGCTGTAGAATCATTTTCCAAACAGTTTGTCACCTTCTGAGGATTGCGCTTTCTCTCCCAGACTCAAGATTGAAGGACTTGCCTCTGGGTAAAAGCAAAAAAAAAAAAAGAGCTGTGGGCTTTCTTTTCTCTTGTTTTAGAAGCCTTTGCCTTCTACTGCTTTACTGAAATGACCTGACTGAAAGTTCTCTTTCTGAACAAGTTCAGTCTGTCTTCTGGCCTGTTCCTGTGCCTGCTTCCATCATGAAGCTTCTGGCTTTCATTCATTGAACCTCTGCACTCATTCACATGTTGGCTTCTGATGAGATTGATCTGAGTCAGTGTTGTTACTCGAGATAGATTAATTTCATTAACTTAATTTTAAATGTACTGCGGATCAATTCAGAGACTTGCTATGTCTGTAGCAAGCCACCTTAAAATGTATAGCAATATCACAAATGATGTTTTATTAGCCTGACCTCCCTTTAATTGAAAAAGTAATGTTAGAAAAGCAATAACTGTTTCTTAACCTTAAATCTGGGCAACATCATATTTAATTTGATACTGAAAACATAGCCATGAGACAACATAGCATGGATTGCAAGTTCGTTTGGGGTGTGTTTGTGTTAATTTGTATTGCTAGCACACAAACAGCTGATCTCAAATTTGAAAACCCCATGACTTAAGAAAAAAAGGAGAGAACTTCAATTGCATAAGCTGTTTATGGTGGAATAGTTTAAGTACTGTGTGTAGTATATGGTTTTTTTGATTGCTCTATGCTTAAAAGCTAGAAGTAAAGTCTCGTTTGACACTCTTGTCTTTTGACTTGATACAATCCTGCTGATTTTGCTTGGAAGTAGATTGCACCTGATGTATAAACTTGCACTTTTTTGAAACTGCGTTTATTTTTCACATTCTCAAAAATGCCCCTTTTAACCTTCTGGCTCTTCTTAATGGTGAGGGAATGAGACCAGGTTGAAGTTTTTCACTGTGACATTTGAGGAGCAGAGGAATGGCAAGAGGGACAGAATAATGTATCGCCATGTGGCAGCCTCACATAGCTGGGGATGTGACTTTCTTTTTGTCATTTGAATTCCCTATTAAAAAAAACCAACCCAGTAACAAGGCAGGGATCACTAAATGGAGTAGTGCTGCTTGTCTTACTGTCATCACTGGTTTTACAGTGGAGATAGTTCTCATGTAAGTGCAAGCTGAAGCCAGAGGAAAAACGACAGAGTGGTTTTCCTCTTTTGGCTTCAGAGTGCTCTGTCCCTCCTGTCGTCTCATTGCATCGGGTGAAGATGCAGTGATGGTGGGCAGAGAACACGCTGCGGTCTACTGCATGCTCCTAGGTGGATGAATCTCACCACTTCGACTTCAGAGGGAGCAGAGCACAAGCATGAAATGAGTCAAGACAATAAAAGACACTCAGAAGTTCAACATTAAGAATTCAACTGTAGTCTGTACAGTATGAAAGCTGTAGCTTTATACAAGAAGAATAAATATGTATATGTTCATATACATAGAAAACTCTCAAGTTGATTCACAAACAGAATTTTTTGTTAGGTAACTGTGCGAATGCCTTCAGACAGTTAAGCTTGAGGACAGCAATGAAGTGATGCTCAGTTATTGGTGCATAAATTATGTGAGAGAAGGCTGAAAGCTTTCTTTTCATTACTGCAAATATTCTTGAGCCTTGCTGTCAATATAAGGTCCCCCATTGTTATCTTTCTGCTTTTTTTTTTTTGTTTTGGGGAGGAAAATCAAAAGACCTGTAAATCATAAAGGATGATATACACAGCAAGATATTCTTCTTTCAGTATAGTAACCAGATATTTGAACAACATTTTGGGAAGGAAAGCACTACAAATACATATATGAGGTCTTAAAAGTGTGTTATGTTTGGGTTCCTGGGGATAAATAATTCTGGCATCCTTTTATGGGATCATGAGTTGTTTTCTTTTACTGTAATGCTAACACGCATACATAAATAGCAGTTTTTAGGCAAAAGAGTAGCAGCAGAAGGATTATGGAATATCATGTCTCAAGGGGCAGGAGGGAATAAGCAGGGGGCCAATGACAATTAACAGTCTGTGTTTTGTGGTTTAGAAAGAGTTTCTTTTTGCCTCCCAGTGGGTTTCTCTGTTTAGTTTTGAAGGACCTACTATACCAAAGTAGTTTGTGGTTCGTTTTAAAAGCTACATAGCTTAGACAGAAACTTGGTCTTTTGAAAGAATATCTTAAAATAATGGTGGAAAATACCTCTAATATTAAAGTGTACTCCCTGTGGTATGATACTGGTTTTTTACTGGTGAATATGGGTAGTGCAAAAAGAAAACGGGCTGAGTGCATGGCTCCCTAAAAGTAAGGAGAATCTTTTAGTTAGTCAGAGTTGGCATTCAAGCAAATGTTTCTGTATTAGCCAGATGCCACTTTTGTATTACAAAATTTCTGCATCCTTAAATTAAGGGACCGTGACCATATTCCCTACATTGACTATTAATACATTACAACTTTTCTGTTATTATTTAAGGAATCCCACAGTGTTAACCCACCTGATTTATTATTGCTGCACCTCTGGTTAATACCTCTTGGAGTCTGAGGATGTTGATTCATAAATACACAGCATATACAGCATATTTTTTGCTTTCTGCCTGTGGGTTTTGTTGCACTGCAGTAGTATGACCTTCAGTAGTAGAGGCTGACTTCTCCAACTGTGTTTTGAAACCCTATCACATACAGAAAAGTAAATGGATGATCAGCATGAGACAATGTATTGAAACAGTTGAGCAGTAATGTTCATTACAGTATTGTAACGAAATGCTATGTGGTACTTGATGTCCAGGATTCTCTAGAAATAAACAGAAATTTTACCAATTATGCTTTTTGGTGGACTTTGGCTAAAAAGGCATCCAGTGATTCTAGCAGAGGAAGAGTATGCTTTAATGTGGTCAGGGACTGTGCTGGTTTATTGCAACTCCCTGGCTACCTGAGACTTTTTTTTTTTTTCCCCCTCTAACAGTTGTAACAAAATGTTGTATTAAAGTGTTGAGTTTGAGGAAAACTAAGAATGGAGCTGAACCAGACTGAACCCAAGTGAACAATCTAATGACAATTCTTATTCCTTTAAGAGCCATATCAGTTTATATTACCAGAGGAGCTGGATCCCTGTGTTTAAAGCAGTTTAAACTGGGCTCTTTGTTCTCATGAAGAATTCTGCCTGGCACAATGGATGGGGGGGGAGTCCTTCCAGACACAGATTCAAATGGTTAATTCCCTCAGACACAACGACACTTACTCATATATGCACACCCCTGCACATCTGGAAATGTGCTGGAGGCTGGTAGTTCTCGGTCTTCTATGAAAACTCAAATTATGTGAAATTGAGATACGTGCATGTTCAAGGGGGCAGATTTTAATGACAACCTTGAAACTCAAAGTAGGCTTTCCAAAGTTTGTGGTAGTTCTGGGTTGGAATAAAATCTATACTGAAACCCATTAAAAATGGGTTTTATTCTAGGGTGGGTTTGAACAGAAATGATTGTTTCAGTCATGATGACTGCAACCCAAAGAAAATAATTGCTTCAAGCTCTAGAAAAAACAGATAATTTTTCACAGCTCTAATTATTTCATCTTTAGAGTCCCTTTTCCAACTCCCAGTACGATAGTTCTTCACTCTTATATTCCAGTGGAGCACTAAGGACAAAGTGACTACCAAAATACTGTTACACCTTCCCCACACTAAAAGGCTGCAAGTATGTATGTGTCTGGCGACTTTGGGGGCTGGGGTGGGGGGAAGCTGTGACAAAAAAAAAAAAAAAGCTACAGGTTACCCGCTCACTGAAGGAGAGCAGTCAGCCAAGCTGGAAACAGCATAATAGTATTTAAGGCTTGCAACCATTAACCATGTTACTTTGCAATGACATTTCATGACCTGTGCTAGTGCAGTTTTCCATGTTCTCTGGGAGCAAAGCGTAAGAGCGCTCATGTTAGGTCAGAAAAAAAGGTCTAGAGAGGTTGGCATTTCTGACTACAAAAGAACAGAAGGAATGGGGCAAATACTGAATACCTTCATTTTACTCCGCACAATTTTCCATAACTCCTTAACTAAGTGGAATCCTCAATAAAGTGCTTCCTCAATAAAGTTTGTATCTGGACTATTGCAATTAATAGACCTGATGGAAGTCTATAAATCAAAGCAAGCTTTCTAAATTTTGTGAAACATCCTGAATGGAGTTGTTTCTATATTGATACCCCAGGGTATTAATCTTAGCTTTCAGTGCCTTGCTCTCTCAGTCTACCCATTTAATTAACTTTTAAACTATTTATAGTTCAGACAAGAAAGTCATCAAATGAATTATTTGTTTTGGTGTGTAGCGTTCCTTCTTTTTGCTAAGCAAATAGTGTCAGCTGCCCCATAAACTTGAATTTCATTGCTTAAGGGATGAGACAGATGTTTATGGAAAAGTCTTGAAAGACCCTCCCTTCTGGTAAGGATGAGAACAGATGGAATTGGTTGATTAAGATGTATTACAAATGGCATAACCAGCAATTCTTACAAATCAGGTTGTCCAGTATGTCTTGCACGCAGGGTGTTTTTCATTTTGTGTGGGGTTGTGGGTTTTGTTTTGGATTTTTTTTTTTTTTTTAATTTTCCTTTTCATTCCCCCAAAATCAGCCCAAATTTGACCCTTGGACAACTTCTGTCTTCATGTATTTGGTAGCTCTAGCAAGTCTTTATCAAATTTGTATGAGCTACGCCTTCTTCCAGAAGCTTAAAATGTAGTTTTAGCCAGATTAATTTTAACAGCATCTGCAGAAAGATATTACCTGATAGAAAATTCTCCCTATCCTGTTTACGTTTGAAGTCCCTATTCTTCAACTTGTATGTGGATTTGTGAAAATGGACCTATGACAAAGAAAGAGCAATGTGGTGGGGTTTTTTTCTTTGCTTTTTTTAGAAATTTTAGCTAAAATATGTCCCCAAACCTCAACATACGTACCATGGAAAACTTCATCTCTGATAGGTAACTTCATAAATTTGTTAGGAAAATGAGCTTTTATAATTAAAAAAAAAAAGTTGGAGAGGCTTCCTGGCTCACCTATGTTATGTGCAAACCAAGAAGGAAGGGACCCTATTTGCCACAGAAAATAAATGGAGGACTTTAGCAATTTGACATAATGTGTGCATTTTGGTGAAATGTCTGGTATACCCATAATATCAGTGAGTCTAATGGTCGTTGATGTATTTTTCCTTGAGATAACCTCTTGAGGCAAGAGAAGGGGTTCTCCCTGTGTAGGCTGGGAGCTGAAGGATAGAGAAGCCAAGAGATTTGCTGTGGTTTACATGTGGTGGAAATGGTTTCTTTTTAGTAGCAGTCTGCCTGCTCCTTTCGGAGGATTGTCACTTTTCATATTTTTACATGGCGATAGAGATTCTCATGAGCAGTGGTGAACTGATTATTTACATGACCATGTATCACAGAACAAAAGCGTTTAAGAAACTTCTCAAGAATTTTGTGGTTTTATAATAATTTACATGGAAATTACTTGTATAGATGGAACTTTTATTTTAGAAGTTTCTATAATAAATTACTGAGGGGACACAATCTGATTGAAGAGTTACAGCCAAATAATTTTAAACCTGTCTTACCTTTAAATGCCCTTAAATGAGTTGTTGTAAGCTTTGCCTGCTAATACAGGAGAAGAGAATATTTGAAAAGCTGATGAAAATTTCAGAGTGCTCAATACAAGCGAGATGTCAGAGAAGGTAAATTGATGGATGGATTTTGAGAATAGTTTCATGTAATACTATACGTAAACACATATAAGATGAGTATTATGTATTCCCCAGGGTTCTGGTGAACTTGACAGTCTGACTCCTACTTACTCAATTCTGCGTCAGCATGGAAAATGAGTAATCTGAGTAATCTGTGTCTAGCAATTAAGTGGTCACTTAATCCTGATTTCTCATCTATTCCTCCAGGCTGGAGGGTATGTTCCAGTGTCTAAAGGCATTCAGATACTTCTGTTGCCTTTGTCTTCGCAATAGGTCGTGAGTAATCTTCTTGTCAGGCGATTTGTAACAGTAGTAAGGCCTGCGCTCAATACATCTAGGATCAGTGGATTCATTTATTAAACCAATTTTAGTCCACACCTAGAGACCTGGAGATCTAACTGTGCCTCTCCTTTTGCCTTCATGGGTAGGACTTCCCTGTTTGCAAACATATGCACTGTGTATAAACAATTCAGCTTTTTTTTTTATTTTTTTTTTTTAATTTAAACACAATATTTTTCCATATCCTGGCTTACTCCCTTCACAAACAGTGAGGAGAACATCCCACAGGTGAGATCATCTCCCATCCAGCTCCTCAGTGATTAGCCAGAGGCAGCCTTGCCTTGATCTGCCTACAGTCCCAGGGAGATGCTAGTCCGTCCCACTGACACAAATCACGTTTTGCTCACACGCGGGCAAGGCGTCCTTGGCTCAGGCCATCTCCAAACCTCTGCTTTCCCTTCTGATGTGCGGGTTTGTGTCTGTTGTCGTGTCCGGGAACACGTTCCTCTGCCTTGATCCGTGGGATGGATGTTTCCTGTGCACATCAGGTCGTTTGGAAGGATTGGGTCTGCAACAAGGAAACTACACCTGGGGATTGGGCTTCCTAGCGAGTTATGGCCAGGAGAGATGCAAAGTTGTGGTGCAGCACAAAAGATTTTATCCTTCCCTATTATCTCATCTGCCCAGTGTGTGATGAGCTGACCAGCTACGTTTTGTTCATGCAAGTTCACAAACTGGGGGAAAGCGCTTGCGTTGCTGTGAAGCAGACAGACCAATAAGGGAGCCTAAGGTGGGAATTGAATGAATCTTATGGGTGAGAGTTGACAGGTCTGCAGCTCTGGTGGTAAAATCCCTTCCAAAAAGGTTGCTGCTGTTGAGAAATGAGGTTATCACTATAAAGAAGTAACTGGATTCCTTTTTGTGGGAATTTGTGTTGCACCTGCATTCAAGCTGTGTGCAGAAAATGTGATTTTTCAGGTGACACTGGAACAATTGTGAAGGAGTAAGCCTCGCACAAGAGGCTTAACTGTGGCTTGGGTTTTCATGAACATGATGGAGTGCATCTTGGGATAGCTTTTTGTACCGACGCATGTGAAACTAAAAAATTGATTCCCTAAGGTTTTCTGTAGTCCCCATAACCCATTGCAGTACTGGGACATTCAAATCCTATTGTAGCATGAAAAAAGTAAAAAAATATATCACCACCACTTTGTATGCACACCAGTCCTGTAAGTTTATTTATTTTGCAGCTGGTTGAACTTCAGTATCTTCATGCACTCAGTCTTTTGGTGTACTGCTAGCAACATTGAACTATATAGCAGAGGGACCATCCACTCATTTTCCACAGATTAGCGATCATTACTGTAGCATAATCAAACTTTTAAGTGTATCTGTTTATTAGTTTACTGAATCTTCTGGGTAACATAGCCAAAATAATTCAAAGTTAGTTTATTGTGTCTTGGTCATAAAATTCTGTGATCTAAAGATTGATCCTTTTCATAGGAAAGGACATTTCAGCCTGCACCCCTTTTCTCTTCCCCTTGCTATGCACCAAAGAAAGTGCTCGAGCTCTAATTTAATTCAAGGAAAGCTTAAACTTTTGTTGTTGTTGTTTAATGGAGTGGTGTTCCCTGCTTGAACACCACATGTTTCCTTATGGCAGGAAACCTTACTGAGGATGTTATATGCAAACCGCTCTGCATCCTGTGCTCTCTCTGCGACTGTTTGAATTCATACTGTGTTTGACCTATGGACTGGCACAACTGCACTGCAGAGTTGTGCCATCAAACAGGCTGCTAAACAATACTGAATTCAATTAAAAAGTTCTTCCATCTGCCATTCTGCATTGTTTGGAAATGGACCTTGCTTCCATTTTTAAGAGACTATTCAGTATTGCTACAGGTAGTTTATTTATAAATGTAAGAGGTGAAGGAGTGGAGGGAGGAAGGCTGTGAATCTAAATATATTTGCTAAAAAATAACTTAGAGTTTCTAGGACTCATCATTTAAGAGGGGAAGGAACTGCCATTTCTAAGGGTGATCTAATCTAGTATTTCAGTAAAATCTTGCAGTTTTCTTAGTAATGGATTAAAGTACTAAAGATAATGTTGTCTTCAGATATTATTTTTAACAAGTATTTAACGCTGAATTACCTCTACAGAGAGAGTGCAGGTTGACAAAAGGGATCAGGCTAGCTTCTGTTGTTGTTGGGGTTGGTCTGTATTTTTGGGGGTTAAGTTTGGAGCAGTTAAGAAATAAAAGGTTCAATAATCTGTTACTAAGTACAATCCCCTCAGATTGGAGGAGAATATTTTAACCTTTTGAGATGCTTTTAATAGCCTGAGGTGTGTTCTTTACGAGGCTATGCTTTTTGTTTAGTAGATCATGTGTGACGAAGACAAAGCTATGTAACTTATGTTGTTAGCTTCTGGTTACATTTTCTGCTTTCAAAGAGCAGTTTGAAACTGTAATGTATGTTACTAGCTGGATTTTACTGCTTCATCTTTTGCATTATACAGCCCTAGTAAAGTTCACTCTAACCTTACTTTGATTTTGGGGGGTTTGTTTTGCATCTTTTTTAAAAGCTTATATTAAAAAAAGCTTATAGAAATATGTATTCCTTAATGTCTTCCAAGAAGATGTCATCTCACAGCTGGAAAGGCCATTTAGCTTCTGGAACTGACTTTCTTAGTGTCTCTTGCTATCCTTTTGTTGGAAATGATTAGTTTTACAATAGTGCTGCTGTTTTTAAACAAATGTTGCAGAGAACAGTTTCAGATTTCCAGTTGATTTTAGATGCTCTGTTGAATTTGAATATAGAAACGTAATCATGTTGCTTATAACTGGTTTTCCAGTTTATCAGTTTACCTGTGTCACTCTCACTTTATATTAGAATCGCTGCTCTATAGTTCTGCAATGGTGTGTGTATGTGTGCGTATGTATGTATAAAAATATGTAATGGATATATGTGGGGCTTTTTTCCATAAAAAAGATGGTTTGTGTCTTTTGGGAGGGCATAGGGAAGCCTTTGCAAGGAAAGAAGAGGATGAGTTCAAGGGTTCTTGTTCTCTATAGCAAGGTGAAGTATTTTATACTTAAGGGCCTGACACTCAAAGGCGCTGGGAGTCCATAAGTTTCTTTAAAATCATACAGGATTATGGTTGTTCAATATACTTGAAAAATCAGGCTGTCTGTAACTGGAGTGTCCAGCCATTATATTAAGTTACCAAAGTGTCTCCCTTCCTGTCCTGCCATTAACTTAAAGGAGTTTGCTTTTCTATCTAAAACTTAAGATAATACGTCAAAAATACTATATAGATAAGTGTTTGTAAGGTACCTGGGTACATGTGTACAAGTATGACAGAAAACGTCGAGTCTTCTATTAATTCTGTATTCAGGAGTGAGAAAATGTGCCACAAATGAGGCATGGGCTATATGCTAAATAATGAACCTTGGAAGAAATTTTGGGCAGCTGCCTTGCCGTTATCTTTCCTGTGTCTTGAATGGAACAGGAGTCCTGTGCAAAATAATGTTTGTGGTTGCATATTTTTAAAATTTTCTCATATTGCCAAGTGAGCAGAGTAAAAATTGACACATTTTTAAGGTGTTGAACAGTTGAAAATCTGGTTTAGTACGGAAGGCTGTGCCTAAGACTTCATGCCTTAGGGGTTTTTGTTCTGTTTCTTGAAGAATTCCAGGAATAGCGTTCACAATATAGCAACAATTGCCTAGGGGCTTGTGTGCACGCACACAAACTTAATTGCTGAGGGTTGGAATAGTACCGATATTCACAAGTGGTAAAGGCAGGAGTTGTTATAGAATATTAACTAGGGATGATCAGAAAGTGTTTTTGTCAAGACCTCTTTTTTGTTTGCATTTATTTACCCTGGTTTCTGGAAACATTACTTTAGGGGCTTTAAATAAAATAGGAAAAGATGCGTGTTTGAGCATGCTGATTTGCAATAATGATAAAGAAAAGAACAAAGATGTAGATAGAGTCAAAATCATGCACTTTTTTTAAGTTGGGGAGGCTTGTTCTTCTGTCAAAAAATAAGAGACTTTCAGTCCTGACAGTTCTTCCTCTGCAGTCTCTAAGGGGAACCAAATGGTTATAATCAGTATCCGATAGTCTACACGTGGAAATGTGGGGCACTGTTTGCTGGTGAGTGGTGTTTCAATACCAATGGACTGGGAAGATCACTTGGTCCACTACTGGAATAAGTTACGGAAAAATGTCTGTCCTTTTCTCTTCCTCAGCCATCTGGGTTTATCATGTAGGGAGGCATTTTCTTCCAAATTTTCTTGGAAGACAAGCTAGTCTGCCCCAGACAAAGTGCACGCATGAGCCCTTTTGAGAGTGCCTGCTAAGCTGAAGAGCATGAGCTGTGTGCAACAACAAGCTGATACACTAATAAATGTGGGGAAAATAACAAAACCTACGACAAATCTCTGTGCTCTGAGTCAGGGATCAAATAGATAAATCTTACTAACCTTTCAATAGTCCCAAGCTAAAACTGTCCTTATCACTCCTATGTACTCCCTGAGGGCATCTATAAAATTATAGTTGCTGCACATGATATGTAAGGAGAAATGCTCAGCTGTGGAATGTGGGTATCCAGCATTTTATCACTGGAAGAGATGTAACTGTGTTCACACTGATACATTTATGGAAGCCTGGTTAATAATTTATCCTTAGCTTCTAAAACCTGTATTGGTAAATGAGGAACTTGGCTTTACAGGTTAGTTTATGGTGGGCTGATTGCTGTAGGTTAGCAAGAGGCAGCAGCAGTGGCAAGAGATACTACTACTAGCATCTCCTGACTATGTCCCCATCATCTTGGAGAGATGTGCTCCTCAGGTGAGGGCATGGAGCCACCATCCGTTCCATGCTGGCAAACTTTGGCCCTGTGTACACTGGACCATCTCAGAGATGACTTGTCCCTCTCTGAAAGATCTTTCATTAATTTCCTACTAGAAGTGTGCATCAACTATGCTTTCCATCTCAAACCCAGACCCGTGAGTGGTTTGACCCTCACATCATGATACATTTTGGTATGGTTTCAAGTGGCACAAGCTGTCTGTATTGCAAATGCAATCAAAAGGCCAAAACACTTACGATGCAGATTGTTGGAGTAAATCTTGGCCAAAAGGAGGCACAAAGCTGCTACAGAAAGGTCAAGTTATGATTAATATCCCATGAGCGCAGCTCTGCGTTGTCTTTCTCCTGAATAATTACTCTTTTGCCATTTCGCCTAAAAGGTAGTGTAGTAGTAATATAGTGCCGGCGCCCACCCCCTGTTCTTCCCGAAGCTTGGAAGAGTAGCTCTGGGACAAGTAGCAACTCTGGAAGCCCACCTCCAGGCCCTTAAACTCTTTTGCTTGTAGTGCTGCTGGAATTATGCATCTAGCTGAAAAGAGGGAGAGAGGTATAAAGTATGGTAACAAAAGGAATCTGAAGTGAAGAGAAATGATTAAGGGTTTGTCTGTGTCAGAGTGGGAGCTGCTTCTTGAGGGTTCTATGTCCTCCTGCTGTTTGTACAGCACCCATGAGTATTATATCATGGAATTGCCTTGAGAGGTCATGGCCAGAAGGATATATGAGAAAGCTTGTGATCCTTTTCTTATAGTTAGCATAAAGCATCATAATATAGTGTACACTAGGTAGCCTTTACATTTGAAAAATTCAGATTGCTAACAAAGACTGGTTGAGGCCTCAGGTCTCATAAGGTATTTCTTCAGTGTAAATCTGTGTCTTGTGTCATGTCCTATAAAGTCATCTTTAGCAGTTACATCTGCTTCCTTCTACTCTGGAGCGCTTCCCACGCGGTGATCCGTTGTGCAGCTTTGAGCTTCAGTCCTCCAGCCCTGTGCCTGGCTGCTGCTTACTAGCCACTGTTGAAGACACTGCTGCCAAATCTCTGCTGCTGCTTTTTGTGCAGACTGGACTGAAGCCAGGCAGTCTGTTCAGCGCTGGCAACTTCAGCTGCATGCCCTTTTCTCAGGAGAGATACAACTGAGGAACTGGATGGGCTGTGTTGAGAGGGCAAAGCATTTTAAAATGGCAAAGAAAACCATCCCAGATATTCCCTTTGTCTGACAAACAGTATTTTCGGGGGAATCTGTCACTTTTCTTTGCTTGTTATACAGTGTATGAAAAAGGATGCTGATCCTGTGTATGCTGCTGTCAGTCTCATATAGGCTTGTGCTAAAGTTGTTCGTTGGATTTGTTGGGGTCCTAGGTGATCAGATGGCAGCATGTAGTTTTTCTCACTGATCCAAGCTCTGGTCCTCAGTCATAGGTGATATGCGTGGCTGCTCCCCACAGACCTACTGCTATTACTCTGAGCTGTCTTGGATAGACATTTGTGTTACATATCCCACTTTGGGAAGCAAAGGAAAACCTCCACATATTCCACCACCTTCCCTGCCCTACAGAAAGTGATCCTCAGCGCTCTCATAGTTGATGCACAACCCAGTCTTCAGACTGACAGCAGTGTAACCTGTGAAAGTGAGATTACATTTTCTAACTAGATTTTTGTGGGTTTTTTTTTTCCTGCCTGCCACAAGAATTTTGGAAACTGATATACTTACAAATGCAGACTTCCCAGCCATGCTCATTTTGAGGTAGACACACTGGGATGACGTCCTGATGCATTTCATGGCAAGATTTAAGCGACCCGTTAGCTTTATTTACTGTTTGTAGAGAAAAAAAAATGTAGCATTGTGTTTAATGAAAAACAAAACAAGGCAACACTCCAAGCTCATCCCACTTTCTAATTAAGCTGTTTATATCCTCTGGTAGGTTTCTGGACAAGTGTCTTTGTGAACAGCTCATTTTATACTGCAGATGAGAAGCAGGATGCATTTGCTCATGTGTTTTGTATGCCTGCATTTGAGGCAATCGTGCAGCATCCCCTTCATAGTCAGTGGAGAGAAATGGATGCTACTAGACAAGAATTTGTCTGACCTTTTTCAAATCTTCTCATGAAGATGAGATGAGTCATGCCCTAGAAATGCCTATTTTTCTCTGTTGCTTATAGAGTGGGGCTGGGATGACTAGGTCAGAATAAATAAGAGGGATCATAGAATAGAATCATAGGATGGTTTTGAGTTGGAAAGGACCTTTAAAGACCATCTAGTCCAACATCCGTGCCCCCAGCCTTGGGCAGATGAATCTCCGAAAGATTTTTCACACCTCTGTAGAGATAAGTCATATAATGTATGATTATATACCTTTGGTGTGCATGAAAACAAATTGAAACCTGAATCCAGTTGCTTTGCTAAATCAAATAGAAAGTTGTTATCACGTGTAGTGGATAATGAGTGTTACTACACCATACTGTTGTTGCAGAAAGGCAAATGAGCACTTGGCACCTCCCAGGCTGAAATAACAGAGGACTGGATTTCTCACCTTCTACACACACACACGCCACACACACACCTTTCCTCACTCAAAGCACTCACACGCAAGGTCTGGGGTTCCCTTCTCCCCAAACCCAGAGGGGTTTCACTGGCTTGGTGGATGCTTCTTCAAATGGCTGCTCTTCTAAATGCTAGTTCCCTCTTTTCTGACTCTGCAGCCTGACTGCAGTTCCTCAGCAATCTTCCTGCATCCCTCTTGCAAAGCTCTGTGATAATTTCATTTTTATTTATTCATGAGAAAAGCAAAGTCAATGACAGAATTTTATCAAGTAGGCTAAACCTTAGATTGATAGTCATGAGTTTTTCTGCAAAATGAAACATTTGATGAAGTCAAGGCACCTTCTTTGTAGTACTCTGAATTCAGCAAATTAGTGAAAACGTTTGAACTTGAAGACTTGAAAACAAGTTTCTATTTAAGGTTTTGAAGAATCCTCATCCACTTCTGTGGAACATACCTGCTCATGTTTTCTGATGAGAAACTTCTGTTGGGGAAAAAGATCAAGAGAACTTACTGATATTTCAGTCAATCACTTGCTGCAGCTAAAAGAAACAGGTACTTTTTTTGTGAGAACATCTTGTTAAGTAATGAAAATAATGTTCTTGTTTTACCACGCATTTTCTACTTCGCGTCAGATGAAGCTTCCTGTAATAGTGCTTCCCCAGGGATCTCACACAGTTACACGTGATAGCTGCTGCCCAGAGCAGCCTCAAGTCCCACTGAACAGGAGAGAGGGCATTTAAAGAGGATGGAGATGGGTCACGACTAGATCACAGGGCAGCAGCTGCTGACCAGTAACAGAAATGACAGTGGCTTTCAGGTGTCCTGGGTGTGCTAGCTCACTCCTGTCCTGTGCATCCTGCTCTCAAATGCAATCGTGTCATAACGTAATACGTATTAACTTTACTTCTCCTAAGCTTACTGTGTTGATAGTTGTAAGGATGTACTGTAAGACACGCTAGTGGTTAGAAAGAATGGTTAGGAATCTTGCTGGCATTATACTTGTTTTATATTTCTAAAAGAACTCAATATCAAGAAGTGATTTCTTGCTCCCAGAGGCCATGCCTATTTTAATGTGAGGAAAGGAGGTTTCAAATTCTTAAAAGTAAACAGTTGATAAACTTTCTTCAACTTGTTTTAGTTAAATTTCATAACTGTGAGTCTCGGTTAAATTTATAATTTACCCAGCTATCAAATAAAACGCCTGTAAGGTGCATATTAGAACTTATTTTACAACTGTGTATAAATCTGTTCTGTTTGAGACCTTGGTTCACCCCTTTTCTTTCCACTTCATCACAGAAAGTATAGGGACAAAGGGAATAACTTAAATGTATTAAGGTAAAGTTCAGTACTGAATGAATACTGCCTTCATACACGCTGTGACTAAGCAATAAGATTGAGATGACTCAAGTCCTAAGTCATATTTTCTTGGATGATTTAACATTGCACAGATGATTTTTGCTTAACAATAGCAAAAATATTTTTCCTTCATTCATTCTTTGGTTTGGATCTGTTTGGTTTGTTTAATTTTGCATGCTGATGCATTGAATTTTTTTTTCTTTGTTACCCTGGGAGGTATCATCTTTTCTGACTAAATGCTTAGCCAGGGAAGTGAACCATGTTTGCTTGATGAGCAAAACAAAAGAAAAAGGTTGCCACCCTGTTGTGTTATTCTTCCTGCTCCTTGTCTCTTGCTTGTAAGTATACTAGCTAAAGCAGTGCAATGTAGAGAAGATTATTAGGTATTTATTTCAAAGCATCACCTATGGGGTTAAGTTCTCTTATTTAATTGTTTTGTAGGAGCTCTGGGGAGTGTGGGCTTGTGTTCACAAGTGAATGCCGTCTGGTGTACTCTCTACCTTTGGTCTGTTCTGCACTTGCTCCCCTGCCTGCATACATGCTGCCTTTCTCCCAGCATAGCATGCTTGAAAAGCCGCACAAGGTTATTGGGGCAGCAACCAAGCGTTGTGGTGTTCCCTGTTGCATGCAGTATGTAACCTGACCGTTTGAGGAGCTGGGTGAGCCTAAAGTTCTACAGCAAGGAGACAGAAAACATCATTTTTATATATTTAAAAATGCTTTTTCATGTTACTTGAAGATTTTTATGAGGGCTGAAAAACAAGCAGAGGGAGACCTGTAGTAGGAGCGTGGTTTGATAAATGCTCAGACCGGCAGTGCTGAGCTTAGTCTTAGCTCTCTTATTATACAAGTCAGGCATGTTAATTTACTGCTTTCTTACACAGTAAGGTAGAATACTTTGTAGACTAAATGAGCTTTAACATTATTGCTTTAGTCTTTAAACACCTACAGTTTTGGTTTTGAAATGTTATTACACCGGTGCTAAAAACTAGATGTATCTCGAAGGCAATGACAGTGGTTGGAGAGAGATCTGCAGTCCTGTAGGCACATTGTTGTCCAAAAAGCGGATTCATTTCCTGGTGTGCAATGAGCCAGTAGTCACGCACTCAGGAGAGACGTTAATTATTTCATATTTGCGCAAAGATGGGTGCTAGGTGGTAATTCCACAAAGCTACCACACCACACCAAAGAAAAACAATGTATTTATTCTGTTACATGATTAGTCAAAACCTGCCTAAATTTACATTCATTGGTTAGTAGTCATCATCTCATCTACTATTGGCCAGTTATATTTAAATTAGCCTCCATTGCTATGTAGATTAGCATGCATGCTCCTTGCAGGTGTGGGGGGACAAGTTCTTCCAGCCTTAAATTGAGTCGGAGGTCGCGATCTCCCCCTGCCACCTTTACCTTCCCCCCAGTTCATACTTCTTTGGCAATCATCCGGCCTTTGGTGTCTTCTGGAGCAGGATGTTTCTTTTTATCAGTCGCATCCTGCATTTCTTAGGTCCAATTATCCTTAACATTTCTTTTCTCTCTGATGGACCTTGAGTATTCTTGCCAAGTTGGCAATGCACATGGAGCATCCTCAAAACATCAAGGCCTAATTGTTCCAGGGTGCCCTTACTCTATGACGGCCAACTGTGTGCCTTTCTGATTACAGCCTTACTTGTTAATTTGATATATACAAAATATATCTTGCACAAAACAGACCATTCTAAATCTCTGAGTTATTCTTCAGCAATATGACAGTGTCATGGTTTAACCCCCACCAGCAACTAAGCACCGCACAGCCGGTAGCTCACTCCCCCCACAGCGGGATGGGAGAGAGAATCAGAAGGGTGAAAGCGAGAAAACTCATGGGCTGAGTTAAAGACAGTTTAATAGGGAAAGCGAAAGTTATGTACGCAAGCAAAGCAAAACCAGGAATTCATTCCCCACTTCCCATGGGCAGGCAGGTGTTCAGCCATCTCCAGGACAGCAGGGCTCCATCACACCTAACGGTGACTTGGGAAGACAAACACCATCACTCCAAACATCCCCCCTTTCCTTCTTCCCCCAGCTTTATATGCTGAGCATGACGTCCTATGGTCTGGAATCTCCCTTGGGTCAGTTGGGGTCAGCTGTCCCAGCTGTGTCCCCTCCCAACTTCTTGTGCCCCCCCAGCCTCCTCGCTGGTGGGGTGAGGAGCAGAAAAGGCCTTGACTCTACATAAGCACTGCTCAGCAGTAATGAAAACATCCCTGTGTTATCAACACTGTTTTCAGCACAAATCCAAAACATAGCCCCATACTAGCTACTATGAAGAAAATCACTCTATCCCAGCCAAGACCAGCACATTCTCCACCTGTTATTCCTTAGCATTTATCTCATGCTTGGGTCTCACACTATCCAATACCACCTCATTACCCACCGCCCCCCTTCCCATTCTTTGATAGAATACACAGATATCATTCCCTTAGTCTATGGACCACCCCTGTGAAATGTCTGTAAAATGTCCCTAAATGTCCACAAAATGTTCTTTGAGTTCATTTAGTCCATGACTGTGGTCTCCATCTGTTATGGTGGTCACTCAGGACAGGAGAGATGGTGTGTTGCGTGGAGTTATCGGGCACCAAAGCCAGCTCAGGTCAGGTCACCGCTGCACTTGCACTGCTTCTTGTAAGGCCTGTTCTCCGTTGGTTCAGGTGGTTCCTGCTATAGTAATTCCTATAACATGCAACTCCAATCCCAGGTTACAACAATTGAAAGGTATTTCCATTACAATCTCCAGCCCTGGTCCCTTTGGAGCAGACCATTGGGTTTAACGTCGCATGAACTCCTCCCTTTGCTCCTGCTCTGGCTTGGACTTATCCACAGACTGCAGTCCCTCCAGGGGCGTACCTGCTCTCTCATGGGTTTATCCATGACCACACGCTTTGAAGTGTTTCAGCATGACCTCATGCACAGCCACCGATGCTTCGAGGTGTACCTGCTGCAGCATGGACTTTTATCCAGAGTCAGAGGTGCTTTGAGGTGTACCTTCTCCAGCGTGGACTTACCCTTGGGCCACAACCCCTTCCAAGGTGTACCTGCTGTTGGCACAGGCATAACCGCGGCCACAGACACTTTGAGATTTACCTGCTCTGGCGTGGACTTACTCATGGCCACAGATGTTTCAGGGTGTCCTGCTCCTCCATGGACACAGGCAGCTTTGCCAAGACCTTGCCAGAAAGCTGGAATTGTGCCTGACCTAAAAAATGAACTGGTTCTGAATCCAATGGTTTTGCTTAATGAATCTGAGTTTCTTACTACTATGAAGTCAAACACGCTTACGCTACATGATTTACAGAGGATTAGGCTTAAAAAATTAGAGTTTCAGCCTTTCTCTCAGTTTATATTCATTCCAGTGTGCTGATACAAATTCGTATGATGGCATTCTGTGCTTTTAATGTCTCTTCAAACAATGTGGCTGCCACTCATAAGGGACCTTTTCTTTAAAGCAATATACAACTTGTCAGTTCATAAATCTTCTAGCTCTTATATCTAAAGATCTTTGAAGTTTGTTTTTAGCAAAGAATCTGTTTGCTTACTACTTGTGTTGTAGTACTGGCTAGAGCTCTCAGTCAGTCTAATCCAAGTGCCATTAACCGAAATCGCATTCAACAAATTTAGTTTGGTTTTCTTTTCTTACTGCTTGACTTCAGTGTCTTGAGTTGCTCTTCCTTACCTTGCAAATGTATTGATTTTGTGCAACAACCATTTCCTGGTGCTTCAGTACCTGCTGGCATTTAGTTTGCTTACCTGGGCGTGTGCACTCTGCAAACACATCGTTAAGAAGTGAAGCTGGTTTTTCTTGCTCCTGTGTATGGCATTCTGCAAGCGGTATGCTTTAGTTAGAACAGGAAGAGGGACTAGTTGGCCATTACACTCTCAACATGGTAAGCTTTATATTTGTTAAAGGTTCTTGATATGACAAGAACCTTTTTAAGTCTGTCTGCTGTTTTATTAGACTTAATGGTGGCGGTCCTTTCCTCCCTTCCCCCATCATAGGTTTGCATACAGCTGTGGGCCTCAGAAAAGATGAAAGATGACATGGAATGTGTTTTGGTGGCTACCTAGCGATGCCATCTTAGTTTTGAATTTTATTTCAGACCCCCACGTGAGTGAACTCAGGACGCAGAGTACTGGTGTGTTTTAAGCATGGCATAGATGAAATGCGTCTCTCTTTGAGTGTCAAAGCTGCGTGTATTGGATCCAGACTGGGGATGTTGTGATACATAGTGCCAGCACTGAGCTGGAAGGTGGGAACTGTGGCCTCCTGACGTGTGTGTCAGAGGCAGCAGTGCTATCGGTTCTGCTCCTGCTGAGTTTCAAACATTGCCGTTGTGCCTCCTGCAGCTTTGGTTCTGGCAGTAGTCGGTCCCTTTTTGAGAGACGACATATCTCAGCTTCTCGTGGCAAAAGTCAATTATAGTCCACAACACCACGTTGCATTTGGCTGCTGTTAGTAGGAATATCTTTACCAGTATGGAAATACTGTTTGTGCGTGTCCCAGATCCACCGGTGTTAGTAAATACGCGTAGTGCAGAGCACATTTCTCTGCTGGCAAAGAATTCCCCACCAGCGGTAGGTGAAGGCTCTGTCACTCAAGCCACGTGAGGTGATGCCGTGATTCCCATACCACTGCAGTCAGTGCACATGGAAGATGCTGCCTCTGTTGCTGAGTCACTAAATCGTTCCATGTACTGGCTTCTGGCTAAGTAAACATAATGGCTTGGTGGTGGGAGTAATTTCTTGCATCCAGCAATTTGATAATAGCACCGTTGAAGAAAAGAGGATAATTCCTCTCGCTTCCTTTCAGCTCTGTCTCTTGGGGGCAGGATGCCTCTCCTCCTTCCCAGGGAGACTGGGGAGAGATGAGGGGAAAGCGTTTTGGAGTGCAGATGAAGCTGTTGATTTGCTGGGTTCCGGAGGATACGCGCAGCAGTGACAGGAGTGGTCACTGCACCTGTGGTAACTACAAATGTAGCTGATTGCAGTGGATTCACTGTGCTTCCTGTAGCTCTTAACGAACGCCCCTCACAAAGATTCAGTTTTGGGGGTGCTGTATTTCCAATAGTCACAAGCAGCTGTGCTAGCAGTTAGCAAAAAAAAAAAAAAAGATGTTCTTTCCCACTGTAGTGCTTTTTGTTTTTTTTTTTTTTTTTTAAACAAGCCTTAAGTAATTCTTTTTTCTTGGGAGGGTGAGCAAATGCTGCCTGGATAGACACAGTACCTGTATACAGTGGATGAAGGTATACTGCAGGATAAACTGCAATTTATTATTCAGTTCCAATTTTGTGAGAGCTGTCATGTGCTGCCAAGTCTGTTATTTCTAACATATCTTCCCTCAACAATAGCTTCAGAGAGGACGACTCCATTCTAGAAATCCCTTTCCACAGGGATAAGAGGAGTGGGAAAAGCATGCAGATAGTCCCAGTGAGCAGTTCTTTTACCCATTTTCATGAGGCAAGGGAAAACAACCACACACTTGAGAGGCTCACTTACATACTGTCTTGCCATTGTGTTACTTCATTCCTTCTCCTTTACTAGTTCCTTTGCAAGTCCAATGTTAGATTGTTGCATTACTCTGACTTAAGAAATTAATGCTCTAACTACAAATTGAATGTAAATTAGAATTAACCCCATCCTATTAGGGGGGTTTGCATTTTTCCATGTGTCCTAATCTGCATTTTAGTGTACCCCAAATGCTCTGTTGTGTGAAATCTTCACTCAGTTTAAGATGAAAACAACTAAACTTCCTAACCAGCCACAGGGCTGCTTAATAAAACATCAAAAATCTGTTAAAAGGATCATTGTCACTTTCTAAAAGCTGTCTGGCTGCTTTTGTTTTTAAACCCTAAGTTGGTTCATAATTCAGCTTTTGTCAGCTGATTTATTCTGGACTGTTTAGGCAGAGAGCAAAAAGTAGTGCAGGAAAGAAGCAGCACAAATTTTGCTATTAAATCCTAATGTGAAATACAAGCCTGGTCTCTGATCACATGTTGTCTAAAGCAGGGAAGTCTTAAGTGGTAGTTTGTTAAAACCAGTACCTCATTAGTCTCCTTTTCCATAGAATAAGTGTTCCTGCTGATTTTGCTATCGCCTTTCTTTTTGTTTAACAACTGCGTGTATAACAGGAATGCCCACCGCTTACCACAAACGGTACAGGAGCTAAACCAGAAGGTCTCCTGCTGTGAAGTAGGGGATGGTTTTGTAGCTCTTGTACCAGCACATGGCAGAGTGAAGGCAGTGTTATCAGAGTTTCAACACAGAATTTGTCTCATCAGGCAGGAGTGAAGGGACAAGGGATTTTTTTACTGGATCTGCTTCATGTAGGGTAAAGATACCTGCACAATCTTCAGTCCTAAAAGATAGCTTTGCAAGAGTAACATTATCTAAGAACTGGGAAAACTTGGTTTTTGCCAAGTTAGCTGCTGCTGAGGTAGGGAATATTACCTAGGCAGAGGTCACGTGTGTGATGTATTTACAAGGAATCCTGTCTGAACAAATACGAGCTTCTCTTGAGGTATTTGCTGAAGCTTCAGCAGCTAGACAGTGTCTGGTTAGGAAATCTATTATTTTTGAGTAGCAATTTCATAGTGCAGAAGAAAATCTGGAAGGTAAGGTGGGTCCGAATCTTAATGTCAATTAGCTGGTTGGTACACGTATGTCAGATAGCTGATGGACAGAAAAACGGGGCTATTTCAGCATCAGATATGGTACTGCAGCCCTGAACACAAAAGCCAGCATGCTCAGTGTTGGGCTGGAGACTGCATTACCCCACCAAAGCAATAAGGGAAATTTGAGGATGCTTGTTTTTAAGACTGTCATTGGTAGGTTTTATGTCTCACTAATACTGAACATGAGACCATTAAACAGGCTGACACCCCAGCTCTTTAGGAGAATATTTTTGCTAGTTCACAAGGTATTTTAACCTACATAGAGTTGGTTGAACACATAAGCAGGTAAAATTGTATTTTCTGACACTTGCTAAATCCCACTGTTACATGATAAAGACAGTTAAAACCCACAAGATTTTTGTCATAAATGGGACTGAAGGTTCTATTCCCAGGCATGTTCAGTAAAAAATAGAAAGCAACAAACCCCATTGTGAATAGCATAAAACTTCAGTTGATTGTAGTCTTTCTGTAAGAATAGATTTTACTACAGACATCTTTCTGTTAATGTGGGTAACATGAATGCAATTTGGGTCTGTCTGTCTATTTGGTAAACATAATAATATTCTGCATTATTCTCTAGATTGCAAACTCTTAACATAGTTTCTGTTGTAGTCTTTACAAACAAGACTATAATAATTTCTATTCAAGATTCACATAGTTCAGCTAAAAGGTCAGCTGTCAGCATGAGATACCAGAATTTTATTGACTAGACCACAGTCCAGTGAGTCTGCTCTGGTGTTTCTACACCTGTCTCATCTGGCATGGAAGGCAGTGGTAGCTCGGAGATCAGTTGCAATGTCAGGTTGTGCCTGTGGGCAGTGGGAATAATTCCGCCATTCTCTCCTTCCTTAACCTCTTCTTGCGTGCTTCCACTCTCCATGCCTTCAAACCTCTTACCACCACCTCTGGTGCTGGCCCCTAAATCTGACCTCTTCCCCACCTATTTCTGAGCACGGCCAGGGGTTGCTCTGACTGCCTGTGGACCTGTGGCTCAGAAGGATTTCCATTCGTGTGGGATTTTAGATCCCGCCTGCTTTCTACCTGCAAGTGTTGCCTCTGCTGCCAATGGCGTGTGTTCTGTGGTTTAGGATTTCCTTACTGCTGAAAGCTGTAAGAAACTTAGTGGAATGATCTTGCAGCTGAATTACATCTGGCACAGGAGGGTGTAGCACTCTCTTAAAATTAAGTCCATCTGATCTGATAGTTTGTGGTCTCATCACCCTTACCAGTGCTTAGTTCTGCTCTGGAGTCTACATATTTGACCCTATGCTCTAGGTACCAAACGAAGTAACCAGATTCCTGATTATGGCATGTCACCTTAGTAATTTTGGATTTCACATGTGCCTCCCTGTATTGAGACAGAAATCTTCCAGGACATTCAAGGATAGGCAATATGCTTAGCCAAAGGGAATTTTTGTGTCTTTCAGATATTCTGATAGGAGTACTAACCTCTTTAGAGTTAAAAGAAAAAAACTCAGAAAAAATGGCCAGATGTCTAATCTTTTGAAGTGTTTTTTCTCTTTCCTGAATTCCCAATACCAGAATACATCTTACAAGGTAGAGTGTTCTTGTCAGCCTGCTTGTCGTACCATTGTATTGTTATTCTGCAGGAACCCTAGTTACCTGTAGTGCATCATCCGGACAATAATGGTGCTGTCAGAGACCATTTTTAATGCTTTTGTTGCCCTAAATTTCTAATTGCATTGCTCATTCTTTCCCCTTAACCTCTTGGTTTTCCATTTTTCAATAAAACGTGGCTTTTTTTCTCAGTTAAAATAAATGCTTGTCAGAATAATGTGTCTCACCTACGCTACCCCTGCAAGGAAAACTTATGAACAAAAATTCAGAGCGCCTTGACCAGCCAAGCAACTTAGCTTATTCTCTGACTGCTGAACTTGGCTCTGTGAGTTTTATGCTGATGCCCCATGCTCCCTAGCCCACTGATGTTAGTTTCCAGCTGGGATGAAAGTGCTGTTTTCACCAGGCATTTTGGTAGGCAGTTCACAAAAGAAACTGGCCTTCTTGATAGTAACAAAGTGTAATTCACATGTTGGATTTCTTCCTTTTGCTTACAAGTAACTTGGCCTTATGGTATTAATTAATAAACACCATTTTCAAGAATTTAAGAATAAACATAATGGTCCAGTGTTTTATTTTTTCTATTAAAATAAATGCAAAGAATCAAATTAATTTTTTTTCTATGTGTGTTTTTATTACTTGGCTTTTATATGCTTAAGATAGCAATCTAGCCAGAAGTAGTAGTCTGTTCTTTGTTTCCCAATTTTCAGCAATAGTAAGCTCATCACTGGCAATCCTGACTTGTATTTCTGCCTTGCATTGACTTGTTGTGCGCTTTCAGTTTGTGTTTGGCCTTTCTGTCCCATTTTCTTACCTGATGGAAGTGACACTGATAGTTGGATCTGTATTGCAGAAACAGTAAGATTTATATTACTATTTTCTTAGAGAAAAAAAAAGATGAAAATACTTATATGCCAGTTGTATTTTATGATTTTTTAAATTAATTTGAAAATTTTAAAGATTAATTGAAACAGGTTATAAAATATCAGAAGAAATTCCCATGCTCATGTAAGACTAATATGAGGAAAAATCTCCTTTGAACTTAAATTGTGACATTTGTATCTTTTACTAATAAATAGTCAGATAACTGGGGGAATGAAGTATTTCAAAACTCATATTCTGAAGTAGTTGGTGAAAAGCAACACAAGAATTTCATTTGATGCCATTGGCAACAGTATTTGCTGCTTCAGTGGTTGTTAGGAAGGGAAACAGAAGGATATCTTGTCTTATACCCATAATTGTCTCAGACTATGAACACTACTCCTTCAGTTCTCTGTGCTATTTATTTTTGTCAAAACCTTTCCAAACTATTGAAAGCTAGGGAAGCAAGGGCTGCTTTAAAAAAAAAAAATTAAAAAAATCTTAAAAGCTGTTTTAGTTCTTCCAGCATGCATAATATAGAATAAATCTGCATTATCTTATAGCATATGTGCACCTATGTATGCACACATATGTATTTGTACTTACGTATGATGATGCAGATGCATTTTTTTGTGTATAAATGGGTTTATGTTTGTATATTGTATATAATGTGTGTATGCTTCAAAGTACAATGTGCAACTGTTCACATAGCTTAATTTCTTTAAGGAAAAGTGTCTTGGAGGTCATGCCTTGTTTTGATGTGAAACTCTATGTTTACTTATGAGACTGTGAGGGCTGGATGTTCCAACCAGTTAACTAGAAGTTTTAGATATTTTCCAAGTAGCTTCCTGGTGACTCTTTCCAAACACTTTCAAGTTCAGAGCTCCAGGATGGACTAGGGTGTCTCTTTTGGTTTAGTTTGGAAGTTGTTTTCTGTTTAGAAATGTCCTCCCTCCAACAACAACAAAGAAAAGTGACATTTGTCTTACTTCTGGGTGGCTACATGTTAATAAGTCACTCTAAGTTCTTGCTGCATTTACTGGAAGGTAATGAGCATTTCTAGAACACGTCATCCTAAATTAAATGTCTGCAGTAAGTGGATGAATCACTCCTTGAAAGTTCCTATTTCTCTGAATTGAATGTGAAGTGAGTGTAATGGACGATTTGCTAAAATGCAGGTGTATACTTGTTTTGAGGTGAGTCTTAACTTTAGTGCTGTCCTCTGAAGCCCTTCCACTTGTTAATTTTTACTTTTCCCTTAAAGTAATTGCAGGGAAATGAGTAGAATCATTCCTCCTCCCACCCCCCACCCCCATGCTTATTACTGTTAGGATGGAAGTATTACAAGGTGAATATAGTCATTTAAATGTATTGCAGTAGGAAGATAATTGCAGAGCCCTCGTGGGAGCATAATAATCAATGATTAGCGAGTAAATAAACAACAACATAGAAAACATGACATATAAGTAGCCCCCGAGATAACCTGATAGTCTGCAAGCCATTCTTTGGTGGCTTTAGTAGATTAAGCCTTTCTCAATCAGACTGTGACGGTACTGTCAAAATCACCTACACTTGTTTGTTTTGACTTGCAGGTAGTTTGAAATCAATACACCCAGCTATTTTGTGGCTCCAAACTACAATTATGCCGGGAAGTTGATTCTGCAGCTGCTTGTGACTGCAGCCTGAAGGCTGGCAGCGTGCCGGTGAGCGTCGGCCAGGGCACGAGGGCATTCAGTAACCAGGAAAATGACTGGTTTTCTTGAGGAAGGAACAAAGAAGAAACCTTTATTTCTTGCGTAGTTGGAAGGCAAAGCAATACAGTCTTGACACCTGGTTAATTTAAAGAAGCATTTTTTCAAAATACCTCTTGATGGTGTGGATCTTGTAACTCTGGCACAAACGTGCCTTTGGACTTGTGCAAATAAATTGTTGGAAGAGTTGATTGGGCAAAGCAGTCATTGAAAGAGTGGCTGTTGAAGAATCATGACGAAGCACTTGGAGATCATCAATTTGTCATTTTTGCTGGAACATGAAAAAGAAACGATATTGGGAGTACTGAAGAGAGATGAGTATCTGAAAAAAGTTGAAGATAAAAGGATAAGGTAACCCTTTTTATTATTGTTCTATACTACAGACCATATTTTTAAGATATTTTTGTGGTACCCAGTGAAGATTTTCTAGATGCCTCAGGAGAAGGTTGAGTGTTGGGAGGTGGCACAGTTAATTATAAGTCAAAGTGTGTTAAAAAGAAAATTGCTTGCTAGTGTGGCCCTCTGTAAACAAAAGATTGTGTCCATTGCTTCAAGACAAAAGAGTAAGAAAGGTAACAAGTGCAAAAATACACAGCAGTGGTTTTTAAATTTCAGATTCTGTAGATTTTGCCCAGTTTGGCTGAATTTCCTGCTGTGAATGGAAGGCTTTAGTAAGGCTTTTGAACTTTCTTCCTCTGAGAGGAGCTGTATGCTTTGTGCCTTCAGAGCTGACTGTGGGAGGGGAAGTTTGGAAAGTGGCCCAGGGAGAGAAAGTAGGTGTGTGCCACTGTACGGGAGTCTCTACAACATAGGGCAAATGCGAGATCATGACCTTTTTCTTTCTGTTGCAATATTTACAGAATAGGGAGCAGGAGGGACCCCTCATTTTCCAAATTTACTAATAAATAAGTAAGCCTGAAAATCTCAGGTATGGATCTCAAAAGTTGCTGATGGGAGACATAGACACTCAGGGTAGTAATAGAGTCCATGTGTTCTTTTCTGAGGAAAAAAGGTAAAAATCAAAGTTCGGAGAACAATATGTAGAGGCAGGCTGAGAATCACTTATTTTAGATGACTCAAACTGAGTTAGTTCCGCTAAGTATCAGTTCTGCAAAGGTTCCTAGGCTTTTCCAGTATGTTGTTGCTCCTTCCTCTCGCTTCTTTCTGCTGCCCTTTCAAACTTTTTTACAGTGCTGGTTCTGAGAAACGGGCTTAGCGTGGATGTATGCAGCAGTTGGTGTTGGCGAGGCTGCTGAGTGTAATGGGTGACAAAGGGAAGATTTCCAGCCTTTGCTGGTTTCTGTCCATGTATTCCAAGTCCAGGCTGCATTGTTCCTCCCTTTGATTTGCTAAAAAGCATTTTAGACCTTGTGCATTGCAGAGATGTATGCTCAGCACCTGCTGAGGCTTCTTTTGTATAGAACTATTATTTGGAAATCCATGCAGAATGAGCTGCCGGTTTTGGAAATCTTTTTACCTTGAGAGAACCGAGTCTAAGTGCAATGCCTCTGTTGGTGTGCAGCCCGTTTAACTGGAGAAATGTAGCAGCTCACCTAAATGGAGTGGGCTAAAACTGGTTGATTCTTCAGCTGCAAGACTGGAAGGAAAGGTGTTTCTTTATGGTGGTGTGGGCAAATTAATATTTTCATCTCCTTCATGATTTGTCAGATGAAAAAGAAAACAGAACACAAGAAAACAGATGGAGCACTGTTTGTTCCAGGCATTGTGCTCTATTTTGTAATAGGATAGGCATTTCAAAGTAAGTATTTCAGTTTTCTAAGGTGGCAGCCTTGGAAACGTGTGACCTGCCAGTAGTCCTCGATCAAAGGTGTCGGTATGAAGTGCAGCAGTGTATCAGATCACTACCTTCCCAAACTCCCAGAAAGCTTTCTTTTCTACTGCTTTTATTTCCCAGTCTCAAGTGGAAAGTTGAAACTCCTGAGGTTTTGTGGTTTTTTTTCCTTTGGTTTGTTTTTTGGGGGGTTGGTTTTTTTTTTTTTAAAATACAATTTCATAAACCTCCTAATTTTCTGCTTTTTTTGGCACTAATAGAAGTCACTCTGCCAAACCTACTGAGTTTGAGAACCCAAGGCACCTCTGGAGACTGCGGTTCAGTAAAGCGGCAGGTGGTATTGGCTTACCTGTGTTTTGGTACAAATGGAAAGAGCACCCTAAGAAAAAGCTGAAAATGAAGTTAATCTGAAATAAAATGCTAATTAGGATAACTAATGGTGGAACATGATGCTTATGCATAGTTCTAGCACCTGTATATGAACCAATTGATTTCAGATCAGAGCATATTTGGAGAATTGTCACTAGACCATACTGTGCCTGAGGATGGTGGAAAGTAGTCTATAAAAGACTTCCAAGGTATACAACCTATGAAGAACTGAGTGGGTAACTGCTTCCTAGGAGACTTCATAATTTTTCTTTCCGAAAAGCTTGGCAAGGATATCTTTAATTATGGCTTATAAGTATACTTCAGAGGAACATTTGTTGTCTTTGGAATTCCATTTGGTGCAATCTGTCATGTATTTTATTGAAGCACTTTGCAGAAGAACAAGTTCCTTTGTATTTATTTTCAAGGCATTTTTCATTCTGGTGAGATGCTTGCTTGTACATTGTACCAAAGAATTTTTATTAGTCTGTTCCACTCTTTCTAAATCTATCTTGATAATTGTTTTTTTCTGTCCCTATTAGTCTTCAAAAAACATTGTGACTTGAAAGGGTCTTTCTATTCAACATGAAAGCAATAGTAAGTGTAAGAGGATGTCTTAATAACGAAATTGTCAAGGAGTTATTTTCCACTATCACTGTTCACACTGGTGTTCTGGAGTGCAGGTGACTGTTCTGGTATTTTCATTTGATGTACAAGTATTTCACCTACATGTGAGAGAAACACAGAAGGCAGGAAATACTCTTTCTGTGGTCTAGTTTTGATAATACAAATAAGCAACCTGCTTAATAAATATTAGGGCATTTATGTTCTTAACGTTAAGTGTGCATCTTGTGTGACTGGAAATTTTCTTAGAATATTGATTTAAAGCTGTTAGATCACCTGTGCAAATAACCTATAGTGTTCTAAACACTGCTCTATGATGCTTTTGATGTCAGCCGAATGATCATCATGATTATTTTCAAATGCTAAGATTATTTGGGTGAAATCATTAAATTACATAGAGCTAAAATACCTAAAAATAGTGAACTTGACCACACTGAGGGTGAAAAAGTAGGGTTTTTTTAACATGTGAGTTGCTGGGAGAAACTTGCATCCAGATAATGTCAGTCAAGACATTCTGAACTGAATGTTTTGGACTGAAACATGTATCCTTTTCCTTATTTCTCCATCCTTTTACAATTTTTAAATAGTTTTGTTCTTTTAAGACCCTTTTTATGAAAACCCATGTCATATTTGATGTGTAGTGTCACAAGTCATGAAATCAATACTAAATCGAAAGAATGTATTTGCCAAAAGGAAGGGTGTAGCATGTACCAGGTGTGTTTCATTTAACTGTTGTTGGTTTGTTTCTGTTCCAACAGCAGCCCCACTGCATCCTCCCCAGATGTGGTGTTACGCAGGGAACTGGGTCTGATGGTCGTAGCGTTTTGCATTTGGAGCTAGCTCTTCATCTCAATATTCTTCTGCTACCGCAGAGCAAACACACATGACACACTTACCGCTAATGTACCTTTCTTTCTTATCTTGACTATTTTCTTAGGCAGCATTTAAAATACAATGGTTCTTTTCATTCTTTATGAAGCAAAGCTGTGAATACCATGCTTTTAGAAGAGGAGATGCCAGTGTAATAATTGCTGAAGTGAGAAAACAAGGAACATGCCAATTTCTTCCAAGGATAAGGCTTTATTGGGTTAGTACTTGAATTATTCCCTCAGCATTTAGGTTGCCAGAAGTTGTGTAAGAATTGCACCAGTCCCAGATCTGTATTGACAAGGCAAGTTGGCATTCCTGTCTTTTCAGTTAATTAAAATGGCATCTCCTTATCAGTCCGAAGAGATCCACAGAAGCAAATCAGGTATTAACTTCACTACAATATAGGAGAGACTGTTAGCATGGATACCACCATGTGGTAACTACAGGCAAGTACTTCAGAAAAAAAATTTTGAGTAACGGGAATTGACTTATCTGCTGAGTATACATTTGGACTTATTTATAAGCACAAAAGCATTGCAAGATAGTATGTAGTATGGTATATGGTCTGTGTTTTTGCAAAACTGCAGATACATATTTGAAGGAAGGAGTCCTTATGTTAAAGCATATTGCTCATCCATACGTGTATGGGAAGTTAGGGGGTTGCTTGTCTGACAGCTATCTCATTGTCAAGTGAATTTAACACGTTGTTATTCTTTGAACCGGAGACTTTTCCATCAAAAGTAGTTACTATTGCCAGTACTCTAAGGGTAAAGATACCTGTTTTGATCTCCAGTGTTTGAGAATGAACATCCTCCATTGGTGAAAGAATTTCTGATGGTCATTAATTCTCATACTCTGGGTACAGTTTATTTTATCAAAGACTAGTAAGAAACCAACAAGCAATTTGCCCTTTTTTTTTTTTTTTTTTAGATCTTATTAACAGTTTTTAGTTGAGAGGATGAGGGAGTTACTCAGAAGAAGGTTCATCTGTGGAAGTTTGGCATTATTATAGTATCCAATATAATTTCAGTTCCCATGCCTTCTTTCCTTCTGTTCACTGGGCTCTATTCTGCCATTCATTATGCCAGTTCTCTTTTCCTTTACAAATGTATTCTTTGCCTTTCCCTCTTTCCTTTCATTGTCACAAATATACCTCCATACTTGGATATTTTTAAGACAGTTTTTATCATACAGATCTGTTACATAAGCAAAATGTGGAAATCTGTGCTTATAAAATATGAACCTAAAAAATACTTCAGGTACTCAAATGGCTAGATTTTACAATACAAGGAGATCTCAATGGAAATTGGTAATAGCCCATCCTTTTGTGAATTGTCAACAATATTTACTGTTACTTTCCACATACTGTGTCAGACAGTGGAGAGAATCTGGTTGAATTTGGAGGAGATACTGGGAATCAGTCTGGGGAGAAAATTTCCTTTCTCTCTCAGCCTCCAGAAGTATGTTGATACCAGTTCCTGCACAGAAAAATTCTCTAGTATCAGTATCTAAGTTAACAGCTGTAGAGCTTCAGAAGGAGGATGTGTCAACTCATCTGTGCAGGAAACAGAACTTTGTTAAGAACAGGTGCAAGACTGGAGCAATTTCATATATTTAAACTTTTTTCCTGCTGAAGTCTTTAATTATAGTTGGTTGAGGACAGGTTTGTGTTTGTTTTTTTTTTTTTAAAAACTGCAATTTTTTTATGACTCTCTGAACTCTGGAAACTTAGAATGGCAAAATAAAATTAGGAATACGTGGATTCTGATGCTCTACATCTTAAGATGAAAAAGCTGTTTGAAATGGGGAGAAGAAAGATGCAGAAGAACTTTGAAAATCAAACTGAGGAATCATGTATGCCATTGCATTCAACCATGGTTTTTCAAAAAAGGGAGAGGAGACGAGGTAGAAAAGATTTTCAAAACAAAAAGTTTTCCAAAATTGTACTGAAATGAAGGAAAAAAAAAAAAATCAGCTTGGTATTTAAAAAAAAAAAGTTACCTGGCTCAAAGCAAGTGGATCGTGCTTACAGAATTAGAGGAAATTATGGCATTCATTTAAGTGAATGGCTTGAGCAGTAAGTGTCTTGCCTCTTGCAGCACTATAGCTATTCTACTTTTCTGCATTTGGGGAATAAATGTTCTCTAGGGTAAAACATACTATTAAGAAGAAATGGATCTGTTAAGGCTTCTTATTGCTTCTTCCCCTTTACAGGGTTGTAAGGGTTTGGGAGTATTCCATCTCTGGAGGCTGCATTTATGAGGGAATGAGCGCCGTTGACTGCCTCGTGAGTTTTAGCATCAGTAGGGAGGAGTCAGACTCTTTTGGGGCCTCTTTTGTGCCTCTTGCAGGTGGTGGGCAAATGTGCCAAGAGCTACAACTGCTTGCTGCTCCTTGCTTTGGGTTTTGTAGAATTGCGGTCCTTCCTGCCTGCATTTTTTTCCTCATCTTTTCAAGGCATCAAGTTTTCACGTTTTCTTGTTAGATGGACTTAATGTAAGATCTGAGTCGTTTCTCAAATTCGGTGTTGGCTAAGTTTTGTTTGTTTGTTTCCTGCTTTGATATTTTATATGGGTCTTTTAGGCCCTATTTGGGAAGGTTTAGATTAGGTCATTCAGTGTTACCTGGAATACTAGTTACAACAGAACTCCTCTCCAATGTACTTCACATATTTTCTGAGACAGTAGAGGGATCTTAATATAAATTCACAGTTAGAGGAATGGCTAAATGTTCTGCTATCCTTGGCAGTAACAAATTTCTTTTTAGTACCTATCCTCTGTCAAACAGCTGTTGTAATAGATGGTTTAGAAACTTCAGTGTATGATAGGATTCTTTTTCTTCAGCAGCTTAGTAAATTGGGTTCTGTTGAGTTTTTCTCTTGCATATTACTAGGAGAGGATTGATAAAGATTAATTCTTGTTTAATATTTGAGATTAAAATATCTAACTTCATGGTTAATTAGATTCCTTGAAAATTAAGGAGAGCTCAAATGTTGGGATGGCAAAAGGAAATAGGGTGTTTATAATACAGCTGGTTCCCATCTTGGGGGATAAAGAGTAGCGGTAAGTCAGTTCAGCTACATGCTGCACTTGTTATCCCTTTTCAATATTGTGTAACACCTGGATGCAGTCTGTAGGACACACTGATAATTACAAAAAAAAAAGGCATCATACTGCCTGTGGAGTTCCTGAAATGCAATGGGTCATTGTGTTGATTTTAAGTAAAAATGAGCCACTGGAAATAAATCTGGTACGAAAAATGAGCCTTTGGTAGTGCTTAGTATTTTAACCCTTCTGAGATTTGAGGATTAAGAATATTCATCTTCTGAGTTACCCCCTCCTTTCTTGTGTTTCAGGGAATCTAGAAGGACCTATAGCATTCAGTTTCTTATCTTGAACTCTTCTGCTTACAATTGCTCCCTTCTGACTGGATAACCAATACTCTGCGTTTGTAGGACTCTGGTCCAGCTAGCTGAAGACAATTTCTGTGCCCCAGCTGAAATAAGAATGTCTCAGTGATATTGCCTCCTATCATAGTGTCAGAAGCCCTCAGACTTTGTTGTGTTTTTCTTAGACCACAGCATCTGAGTTCTCTTAGGGTTCATTGTGAATGAGTGGAGGGAAGAGGAAAGCCTGTCCCTTGTGGTTGCAAAGAGAAGCTTAGACATACCAAGGAACCGAATACGATTTTTAAATTTTTGAGTATCATTTTAGTGTTGAATCAATCATATGACTCTGAGGGGGGAGGATTTTGAAAGGATTCAAAAATTCCAAGATTTTCAAATGCCTAAGTTGCCATTATTGTGAATTGGTGACCAGAGGAAAATCTGTTAAGAGGCGGGTGAACAATGAGAGAACGTCTCGCGCGCAGAGTGTTTAAGGCTGATTTGCCCTCTTCTTCTCCATAGACTAAGTTGTCTCCCCAGTACTAGTAAACTGGTTTTGCTGCTGAAGGAGACTCAGAACAAAGCAGCAGACAGGAAAGGGGGAAAGGAGGCTGTGGTGGGTTGATCTTGGCTGGCTACCAGGCTGTGCTCTCGCTCCCTCCCCGACCAGGACCAAGTGCCAAAACCTTGGCATGTAAATCCAGTACAGATGCAGAGAGAGTTGTGTGTGAGGAAGCTCAGTAAAGCTGAATCTGTTAGTGTTTGCTTGTTGTACTTAGACGTTAACCACTGCTGTCACCTCTGTACCGGTAAGTTAGATCAACAGTTTGAGCTGACCTGTGAGAAGTGAATAGTAAGAGTGGAGTGGCCGAGATGCTGAAGAGGCCTCATGGAAGCAAGGAGGAGTCCCAGGGCTCCAGCTGGACAGTGTGTCCTTGTCTGCTGTCAGCTCACAGGGGAAGGATAGAACAGAAATTGGTGGGTGCAGCTGAAGGTGGTGATCCAGGTGCCAGGTACAAACTGGATCTGCCCTTTCTCTTCTTTTTCTTGGGTCTGCATTTTCCATGCTTGAAAGTCTCGCGACAGCGGTGTTCCCCATCGCAGCTCTGAGTGCTGTTTATTGGATGGACCCAGCGCAGAGGCAAGTGGATCATTTCAGCAAACTCCAGAAGACAAAAAGTAGATGAGAGGGACAGAAGCACCAAGTATTGGCCAGATTAAGAACTCCTGATGAAGAAGGACACTCAGCTGTGACAGGGAAGGCTTTGGGGGTGAACTTGGAAAGTGCTGCAATACCTCTCAAGGTGTGAAAGCACGATCCAATCTCAACAGATTTCCCTGAGATGAGTTGGTACCAAAAGTGCCTGTACTAAAATAAAAGGGCCCTGTAGCACAGTACTTTGTCTCTGACCAATTCACGCTGCTGAGAGGGGAGACAGTAAATGATCAAGCATTTTGTGAATGTTTTTTAATGTTTAGTGAAATGTAAGTGACCATAACCTCTGTGGCAATTAGATGTCTTCACAAGTACTGGAAGGTGTATTTGTTATTCAAGTGGATAGATGTGGTGTCTCTTTTAAAATGGTGTGATCAAGGGCGTTCTAGTAGCGGCAGGGTGAACACTGTGTTTGCCTTTAGTTTTCAGTCCAGAAGAAGCAGATAAGTTGACTTTTGCTTTGTTTGAAGGCAGGCTTGTTTAGGAAGTAGATCCAAGGAAGGGATGGCAAAAGTGGTGATCATCTTCCCTGTGCACAATGGCAGTATCGCAGTGCAGCTGGCAGTTGCTGTTAGTGCAGGTCACCCATCTGCATTTGGAACTGGCTGATTGACAGAAGAAGAAAATGGACATGGACTTGTAACTAAGTGTATCTCTGCAGGAAGTAGGTAGATGTAAGATGCAATCGATAAACTGCAAGAACAATTAGCAAAGTACCGAGAAAGCACGTGAAGCCTGGACAGGCTTTTGAAGGTTATGGCATGAGAGAAGGGCTGTTTGGATTGAATGTGGGAGAAGAAGGGTCCAAAGCAGAATGAAGAAATCACTTTTGGATAGAGGCCAGCAGAGGAAAACGCTTGACAGGATTTGTAGTCACTGCCTGGAGGGATTGGACATGCCCTTTTTCAAAAGCTGTCAGAGCTTGAGCATCTGCAGGCCAGGTGGCTGCAGAGCAGCTGTTGTTCATGGGATCCCAGTGGGAAGCAAAATGCTAGCCAACCTTTTAGCAAGGCAATGTATCCACAAATAACCTAATTCTGTCAGAGCTTAGTCCCTGGTGGCCTAAGCAATGTTCCCGGCCTCCTTCACTGGGCTGCAACCTGTAATCTTTTATTGGTTTTATCTTCCCACAGTGTTTTTCTTCCTGATAGCTTTTTACTGATCTTTAGGTGAAACCAATAGCTAGGTTTTTTAAATGCCCCTTAAAGCATCTGTGTGTATGCGGAGATTGTGATTTCAGTGAGCTGGAGTGCTTTATGGTAGAGGGACTCTGGAAGCTCTTGGCTGACAGCAGTGCATGAAGGAGAGCATAGGGAAGGGTGAGGGAATGGGGACACAGCAGCACCCAGGCATGTAAAACTGAAAGAACTTAGTAGTTGCTGGACTGGGACCCTGGGGGAGAGGTATTCTGGGGTAGAGTGGAGTGCAGGTGGAGTTTGAAAGGATGAAGGAGCTTAAGATAGGAGGGATTTGGGCTGGGGAAAGTCAGGAAAGAGCCTGGAGAGAACGGGGGACCTGTAGGTTGTTTATTGAAAAGGTTGAGATGGATGAGAGGGTAGGGGAAGCCTGGGGGTTGAGTGGATGGAGCTTCAGCTGAGAAGTGTTGAGAGGACATAACAATTTTGACCCCATACGGGACTACATTAGCAGCTGAGGCCGGGGATTATTCCCCCTATTCAGCAATTGTGAGACGACATCTAGAATACAGTTTTCAGTTTGGGGCTCCCCAGGACAGGAGGGGCATTGACATGCTGGAGCATGTTCAGTCGAGGGCCATCAAGATGATTAGAGAGGTGGAGCAGGACTTGGGAGAGGCACAAGGAACAAGTTGGAATGTGGTAGATTCTGATATTAAGGGGGCTGCTTTTTTTTTTTTTTTTTTTTTAAACAAAGAAACAAACAAACATAAGGTTTTGGATTCTGGAAGGGGTGCTCAGAGACATTGTAGACTCTTGGAGTTACTCTGTTACTCAAGATTCAGTTGGACAAAGCCTTGATCAACCTAGTCTGGCTGGTCCTGCTTTGGCTGTGAGTTTAGACTAGGTGACCTCCAATATTTCCCTCCAACCTAGATGGTTCTGTGGGTCGAGGTGGGAGGGATAAGAGCTAGATGCTGTGGCACGAGAAGGAAAGCTCTGGAGTTGAGGTCAGGCATCAAGGTACAAGGAGGTATTAGAGTTTTGGGGTATGATGGGGTCCTGCTTGAGTCCCTGGTTTGGGAAGATAGACATAGTAAACCTCCTCTGCTGTCATCCTTCCTGACTCTCTTCAAATTCCCCCCCCCCCCTTTTTTTTTTTTTTTGCAGTTGGAAATATAGTAGTTACATCTCACTTATGGTTATTTTCTTGTTAAGGACCCAACTCATGCACCATTGAAATTGCAGCCTTCAAAATTAGGTCTTAAATGCAAATAGTTTTATCCTGCAGAGTCAGTGGCAGAACTGGCAATCTGCAAGTCACATTATTTAAAGGGACATTCTCCTTTTTTTTTTTTTTTAAGTTGTGGCATCCCAGCTTAATACCACTATGTATTTAGATGGTTTGGTTTGGTTTTTTTTTTAAGACTTTGAATAGCCAGTGCAGAACTGCATATGCATTCCTAACTAACTCTACACTGGCATAGAATTAAATGCACATTAATTCCAGGAGACATTTTCTTCTTTTCCTTCTGTGGATGCACAGGATAGTCCCAGTTTTGAGCTGCTATCAACCTGGGCGCAGCATGACTTGAATTATTGAAGAGGGACAAGCAAAGATGGTTTACAAATTGTCCAGAACTGCTCAGCTGTCTGCAGTTACTTATACTCACCTACCACAAGATATTCCACTTGACTGCATGTCTGAGACGTGGAGGATAGATTTATTCTTCTTTGTCGTATGTGTGCCAAAAAATACAGCATATATAAAAAAGCATTTGTATTGAACTTACTTGTGTCTTGTAGTTTTCAGTGCTAAATCTTAATCTGTTAAAAAGTTCTCACAGATCATTAAGTTGTATCTCCAAATGAAAAGATTTTATTTTCTTGCTTTTAGGAAATTGAAAAATGAGCTTCTGGAAGTGAGAAGGAAAGGTGGCAACCGTCATTGTCAACAGGACAACGGCAGGGTCTGTGTTCGCTGTCAGAAAAGCCTGGGCTTAATCTTTGACCGAGGAGACCTGTGCCAAACCTGCAAACTTCGAGTTTGCAATAAGTGTCGTGTCGTGGGAACTGACGGGCAGTGGAAGTGCTCAGTGTGTGCCAAGATTGCGTAAGTTGTGCAGCTTTCATAAATACATTTAGAGATTACCGCTGTATAAGTAATTTTGTACTGGTGTTACTGTTTTACATCCCCTTCGCACAAAAGCATATGCATAGCAAGCACACAAGGGGAGAGGCTTATCTGGTGGTTTTATTTGCCGCACCGTTTTGCAGTATCTTTTTTTCCAATTCCAAGCCAGTTTCAACTAGCTTGCTTTCTAACGAAAGCTGCGAGCATCACAGATACTAAGCTGTTGGTGGGAAGTACTAAGAAAATGACAGAAAATCTGTTACAAACCAGTGACAGTCTATTCACATTATGAAGACATAAATGTAAGAAACAAGTAATTCAAAATTAACAAAACAGAATTAAGGATAAGTGACGTCTGTATGTTCTGACTGATGTGGTAGGTGGATTTGTAAGGAAAGAGATATAAAAATTGTGAGTCCAAGCACTTCAGTCCATGTTTCTATCCTTGCTTTTTTTGTGTGTTTACAGTAACTGAACATCTCTGCATGAAGAGAGGACTGTATTTATAATGGCTCTATTAGTGAGCATTCTAAAGTAAATTGTGCTATGGTGGGAGGTAAAACAAAAGGGGCTATCACATTTCTCACAGTTGGAATATTGAGCATGGGGAATGGAGGAGGAGGGTAGCAGATCACAGTGCTGAAAAGCAGAAAATCTGTATTCTAACACAGGATATCGAGCGAGTAAACAAAAAGATGTTATATGTTCAAAGACATTTACTTGGTGTATACTTGGAAGAATAATTCACTTAATTGGTATGGTAATATGCCATTTTGTAGCTTGACTCAGATAACCATGAAGGAAAGCAGAAATGTATCAGGCAACAAACCTCAGTTATGTATCCTGATGTAAGAACTGGATGGTATACAAAAAAGACATGATAAAATAATCATGTCAAAGGGGGAAAGAATCAGAGCAGTTTCAGAGGGTTGTTTTTTTTTTTTTTTTTACTGACCATCAAACTAATAAGATCAGGAAAATAAGGCTTTTTGTAAATTGTATCAGAGTGTGAACCTAACTTGCTAGTTACATCAGACTTTGGCTACCTAAACAGTTAGTGAAAAATTAATACAGCAGGACATGGAGTTTAGGGTTCGTGTCTTCTAACTTCAGCTTTAGAGGGTTAACATCTGTTTTTAGCTAGATGCCTTAACCTTCTCTGCAGCCAGTGGGGCACATACAGAGGAAAATGTCTTACCTCTTAAGATGAAACATGTTCAAGGACTTGATTTTGTGAAATTATTTTAAATTGGTAGGGGCCTGGCTGAGCTCCTCGCGGTTTGTTTCAGCCAGTTCCTGAGATGATCTCAGTGCCGTGCCTTTCAGAAATGATGGGGTGCAGTTGAGATGACAGAGTGGAGAATGGCAAACACAATACTACTCTTTAAAAATGAAGACAGGAAGATCAAGGGTTGTTGTCCCTGTCAAATTACCTTTAATTTGTCTAAAAATACTGAAACAAATGATTGCCGTGCTGTTTGAAAGCTGAGAGAAGATGACAGGACAATGAGTAAGAGCTGGCTCAAGAACAAATAACGTCAAAACCAATTTAATTTCCTCCTTTGATAGGGTGACAGACCTTGTGAATAGAGGAGGATCTATTGATGTCTTATAACTTAAGTGAACCTTTTGATACTTTCTCTCATACCATTCTAATAAGCTAGTCAACCAGGGGAGCTATGCCCTGGAATAAATTCTGTCGGTGTGATTGCAGATCTGCCTGGAAAATTATAAAGCTCCATTCCCAGAACAGTTATGGACATTTCACTGTCAGAAAAAACCCAAACAAAAACAAAAAAGCAGTGGTATAGAGCAGAATATTTCCCGGCATTTTAGCGTTAAGTATTTTAGTTAAGGACTTTGATGATGCAGCAGATGAGTTTGCCAGTTACACCTGCAGGTGACATCAAACTGAGAGGTGCTGCAGGCATGCTGAAGGACAGGATTAGGATTCAAAGTGATGCTTACAATTTAGAGAAGTGGCTTGAAGAAAAAGCAAGTGGTGGCTCCCTACGGACATGTGGAAGTACTACAGTTGGGCAAAAACACAGCTGCAGAAACAGAGAACGAAGACAAAAACAGCCTGTGCAGCTGTTTCTTAAGAAAGGATCTGGGTATTGTACTAAATGAAAAGCTGAACACGAATCAACAGTATTTTCCACCGCAGAAAAGTCCAGCATCACACAGGGATGTACAAACAGAATTATGGCCTGTAAAATACATGATGCAAACCTGTTTTATGTGGTGTACCTGCCTGTTTTTGTGTAGCGCACTTCATGTTGGCCAACTGGAGAAAGTTCAGCAGAAAATAATGATCACAGGCCTAGCACACAGTATGTCCAGAGTAATGGAAGGAGTCAGAAGTGTTTGGCCTAGGCAAGAGAAAACTAAAAATAACTCAGTTTCAAATCTACAAAAGGCAGCTGCATTGAGCAGGCATAGAGGCTGTTCTACATACTCGCTTTGGATAAGAAAAGTAACGTGATACTTAAATTGCAGTGAAAGGATTTAGGTTAGGTGGTATGAATATTGATATAACTTGGAGAGGTTGCAGAATCTCGATTTAAAAACAGGTTGAATAAACCTCTGTCAGGAATGATGACATCAGTAAAGACGGTCCTGTTTTGGGGCTGAAAGATGGATGAGGTAACTTCTCAAAACCTGTGCCACCTCTACTTCTTGTGATTGTCCTGCAATTCTGTATGCCATGTAGTGGTCTTAGCAATCATCTTGAAAACTAATTCTGGTTGAAGCCTGCCTTTAAATTATTACAAACAATGGTGTAATTTGCTTGCAAAGTGCTAAACTTTGCAAGTGCTAAAGTTTTGTCAGTGTTGGATATCTTTATTAAAGTGAAATCTCTCTGTCCTTTCTTTTTGGGCATATGCAGTGTTTTTGCAAGACTATAGTGACACTTAATGATCTGTAAAATGCCTTTTACACTGCTGGAGTACACAGAAAGATTATATTCTGTGTGGGCAGTGTAGAGATGAAAGTGAGATAGGTATTTCAGTTAAATAATTGTGCATAGTTCTGGTTTAAATTCCTTCAGTTCTGCTTTCCTCTCTCTCACTTAAGTGAGAAACGCAGGGAAAATCAGGATTTTTAGGCTTTTTGAGTTACATTTAAAAGAGGAGCTGATCAAGTTAATGTGAATAGGGCCTTTGGCAAGATTAAGAAGCAGAAAGCAAGGAAAATAAAATAGGAATCCAGTGTTAAGAGACATTTATGCTGTATGAGTAGAAAACAAAAGGCAGGAGGAGGGGAAAAAGCTTTTAGCTCTGCAGCATTGATCTGCATACAGTGTTTGTATCTGTCAGGTTGGATTGTTTCACCATGCTAGTGGCTTGCAAAAAGTGTTAGGAAACTTTTGCCCCATCCTTTTCTTCTAGCAAACTTGATGAATGAGACTGGGTTAATGTTGATATCTGTATAGACTCTAGCACCTGCTGTGCTTTCCATTAGAAGAGCCAGGTTATACTGTTGCTATAATGTATATGGATGTTGGCGTACATACTGTGAGACCCTTAAAAGGCAGGGAGAAGGATTTGTGGTCTTTGTGAACTCTTTCCAGTTTTGGTGCTATACTAGCTCTTGGCTGTTCTGCCAAAATTGTCTTCAAGTATGTCTGTTAAGTGCCACTTAAGGTGATGGTGATAGTAGTGACCTGTAAAAGTCCTGTTATGTAGTCATCAGTTATACCTGCAGGAATATGTTCAGAAGCAAGTTTTTCAGAACTGTTGGAAAGCCTACTGCATTACATCTGGTGTCAGTGAAGAAGGTCTGATACTGGGTGTTGAGTGTGTTCATTTAAAGAGATGTTGACAAGTGCTACAGAAATTACTGCAGAAATCCCTTGAATTACAGATAATCCAAAATGGTTGCTGAAACAAAGAACATCTTATGGCAATAAAAGAAATTGTAGATAATATCAGCCAGCTTCTGCCTGTTGCTTTGTTTAATACATTTTGACCTTTCCTTCCTTCTGAGCATCTGGAGTCCTGCCTATCCGCTCATAGCACGGGAGTTTAGGATGCCTGTAGTACAGCAAGAGGACGTTCTGTTACATAGTCTGGGATCTAATGTTATCATTGCTTTAACATTTATGGTGGGTTTATGTCCAGCCACCAAAAAAATAAAAAAAAAAGATGGCAGCAAACTGGAAAGTATGCTGACTTTGACTTGAGGATCACGTAATTTCAAGATTCTCATTTTTTAAAGATATGGTAAAACACAGTATCATTTGCTGAACAAAGTAGCATGATGGTAGCTGTAGGGGTGAGATACCGTTGTGTTTAATAATACAATCTATCTGTTCATCTGTCAACCAGAACATCTTCCTCTGGCAACAAGTGAATCCGATTTCTCCCTTCCAATGTAATCGTTAAAGCATTTCATCTGCCATTTCTCCAGAGTCAGACTTGCCTGAAAAACAGCTTATAGTGATGGAAAAGCTCACTACAACGCATTAATTACATTCTAAAACACTTTCAAAAAGATATTTAGTGAATTTGAGGAAGTACATTTAAATGTGAATAGTAAGAGATGTTCATCAGTATTTTTAAGTATAACAAACTGAGGTTTATAGATAAATTGTCTTATAATTTACAGTTACTGAAACAGGATATTCCCCTTGAATGTCCATAAAGAGAAAATTACTGTTTGTGGGAGTTACTACCAGCTAGAATTTAAAGTTGCAAGATAAAGCTTTAAAGGTCAAGAAGGGTTAGAGCTAAGCGGTCTGCCAAATTCTTAGTTCTGCCAGTTACTGAGGGCAGAGAACAAGACAGTCCTTATTTATGTGATTGTGTGCTTGAAGGTCACATTGTTGTAGTATTTAATGAGATAAAGCGAGCCTGTATGTAGCGATGCACCCGTCGAAAGAGGAAGCTTTTTGCTCCATTCCCTGCATACAAGGAACTGAGGCCATCAGGAGCTTTCAAGCATAGGTACTAAAAGTGAAACTTTCCATTAAGGTCACTTTTTTCCCTGCATCTTCTTAAAATATGATCAGTTTGTGTTTCAAATTTGGCATCTAAAATGATCAATAGGTTGAGGGAAATCAAGTTCTTTGAGCAGTCTGCTGACAAGCTGATTTTGCATCTTGATGCTGTCTGTATTTCTCATTATGAATGTGTCTAGATATCTGCAAACAATGCCTTTATTTTGATTGACTTCTTCAGCAAGATAAAATGCCTAGGTGGCCCAAGTTATTACAGCAGAACAAAGCAGTAATGGAAAATTTTTCTTCATCTTTGAAATAATTATGTTGTCTTGAAGTGTCATGAAAATTCATCAGTATCTTGGTAACATTTATTCCCATTAGGAGCACAAAAATAGAGGCATTTCAAATGTTCTAGTATGCAAATGCTTTTCAGATTTCTTACAATTTCTTTTTATTTTAGTAACTTCTAAGCAAGTTTCCCTTCTTTTAATAGGGTCAAAAATTTCTATTTAATAGCCTCACAGCACATTAAAAATTACTCTGGAATTAATTGATGTTATAGAAAATGCTCTGTGGAATTGAATACATACAAAGATGAGTGTGTATGTTTTGGTATTTTCATGTATAGGCTGCATTTTATCCAGCCTTTGGTCTTGCCATTTTTTCCCAAATTTTACTCCCAGGGAGGAAGTAAAATAACTTGAGGAACAGGAGAGGGAAAGGAAGCTAGACTAAATCTCTCTCCTCTACTATGGATGTGGGTTAGGCTGGATGATCGAATGGATAGTGAAACTGTTTTACCAATGTGGGTATTTTCCCAAAAGAAATGATTACAAGTAACAACTGGGACTTTCCATCTTAAATGGAATTTTTATAATTGGCATTTAACCATGAAGTGTCTTGCAAAAATGAGAGTGGAAAATAAGCTGACTTTTTGGCAGCGATAGGCCACAGGTTATGTTGCATTTTTAAACTGAGCAGTGCATTAATGAAGTTAAGCCGTTTAGTAGGAGATCATAGAGGGAGAAGCAGCATGGAACTGTAATGTACTCCCTCTCACATGATGATGTGAGTAGGTGGATCAGTAATTAATGTATAAGGACTTTAGCAGATACCTGAAGTATTTGGTACTAAACCTAGCTACTTGAACGTGATTTTTCTTTAAAATTTTCCTAGTCATTTTGAGTATAGGACAGGGCAATCATGCAAAAATTGTTGCTATTACTATTTATAACACTGTTTTCCTTCTTTGTAAAGCTACTGACTTCAGCACCTGTTGCACACCTTGGAAGGCCAGTCTAAACACTGTTTTGGTAGAATGCATACATGTTTTTCTTTACTTTGTATGCTATTGCTAACTGAGAAAGGAAAGTAAAGGATATGCATGCATATGCCATGATTTACAGTCAGAATGGACCTTGGACCCATTTTAAAAACAACACGAAAAACCAAAGCTGAAAGCACTGATTTGATGTACTGTTGAGTGAACGCCCTTGTTTCTTTTCCCAATGAAACAATCATTTAGGTGGGAAGAGTTCATTTTAAGTTCTGTATGAGAAATAGAAGAAAGATGCACTATCTCAGTAGGAAAGACAGTCTCCCTTTGTCATAATTATAAATGCATGAAAATAAAATTATTATAAGACTGTTTAGGTCTCGCTCTTCAGTTTTTGATTCAGAATGTCAAATGTAATTATGAAATTCAAACTTCAAGTCAGAGACTTAGGCAATCATTTAATCTGAATCCATTTCTATTTATGTGTAGAACAAAAATTGTTTTAATAGGTACTCCTGACATGTATGAATGATTAAGATAACACGAACATCAATCTTTCTGTGAATTGTTCAGTATACGTGAAAAATACATCCAGTATTAGTGCACTAGAAATTCAAAGCTGCAAAGCTTGGGTTTTTTCCCCTTATTTCATTAGAATGTGATATTTTTGTAGAGGTGATCTGTTGGGTAAGGACATTTTCACAAAAGAGGACTTCCAGCTGAAGTCAGGATCCCACGATTGATAGTTACATTGATGATAATAAGGATGAAGGTTTGAAATGAAGACTGAGGCCTCTAGACTTGTTTCATGTGACGCTCGCAATGGCTGGCTATTGATGGCTGTTGTTTTTTCCCTTTTGGTGTGGATAACAGGATTGGCTAGCGAGGTGAAGCACTTGACTTAAACAAGGCAATACTCGCCTTTATTTGCTGTTTTGTGCCTCAGTTGAGGGAGTTGTCTGTGTTTTACCTCAGGCCTGGTTCTCTTGGTGAAGTTAGAGCAGAATGGGTGTGGGCCTCCTCGAAGTGGTGCCAAGGAGTTGGTACCTCAACTTAGAATGTGCCTTTTATTACTGCTTAATAAGATCAGCCCAATAAAGATGATGGGCAATTCAGTTTACTGTCGTTAGCTGAACCAGCACACGGTTCGGCTCCATCGGTGTAGCAGCTGTCACGCTCCCTTGCCCACTCAGGCCGCAAAAGGGGTTGTTCGCACCCTCCGCTTTCCCTGGGGGTCCAGTCTGTGTTTGCCAGAGCACGCAGCGATGACCCCAAACTTCCTTGGCTAAGCAAGAGGGCACCAGCTACGTAATGAGCGGCTATTTAATGGTGGCAGGTTACAGCCTGCAGAGAGAGATTAGTAAGAGGAGTAGATTGCTTATTTATCCTTTGCCAGAAGATAAAGGAATCAGCTGTTTTTGCCCAAAGAGACTAACCTACCTCTTCCCTGCACAGCTTTACACGGCTGCGAGGAAGATGAGTGTGGGGTCAGTAGTTACTATTACAAGGGGATGGCAAGAGGAAGAGAAAGTTCTTCTCCACAGTACTCCTTCCTCACTCCTAGCCTGGTGCCAGCCCTTCCCATCTTGCAGGCTGCTTTGGTCCCAGAGGGAAGAGTAGAAGAAGTTGTTCAGATGGTGTGGGATGGAGTGGGGGGAGAGAGAGAGAGAGAGGGAGACTGATGGTGAGCTCTGAGGTTGCGGGTGACCCATACCACAGCAGAGGGGAGGAGGAGAGGAAGGCCCTCTCCCGGGGAAGGATTCTGGGGGAGGACCTCATCCCTCCACCACCACCACCATTGCTGATCCTTCCTTGCACAGCCCAGCAGCCCTCCATCCTCTTCCTTCCCGGCCTCCTCCCACAGCCACCCCAACCATCCTTGTTGGGTCCAGCCCCTTGGATCTCCCCAGTCCCCATGACCTTCCTTGAGCACTTGGTCCTGCTATTGCAGGGTTGAATCTCCACATCAGATTATAAGACTAACGTATGGTAAAACAGGCAGACGTGCTGGTCTCAGCCACCGTTCTGGCCAGGCAGAGGTCCCCTGGGTGCCTCTGATGCAGGAGGCACCCGAGAGGTTTTCTTTCCCTCATCACTGTTCACATCTGGCCAGAAAACGTAGGAGATGGCTCTCCAGGGACCCTGGGGCAGAGGGCTGCTCCTCCAGGAACCACAGTAGCCCAGGCAGGTGGCACAATTCAGGGCTGGGGGTGGAAATAATTACAAGTTTTTGGTTGTAAAAGCTTTGTGTGGGGCAGCCTCCCAAGCTGCTGAAACCCTGGCCGTAGGTCACACCTTCTCCTTCAGATTGTCCCGAGCTTGGAGAAGGGTGAAGATGCTTGTCCAAATAAGAGGGCAGGGAGTGCCCTGCCTGACCTTGATCAAGTTAAGCATTGCTGGTAAGATATTAGGGATGAATAAAATCTCTGTCCAAGGGGATAACAGCGCTTGTGGAGTTTTATGGTCCAACCTGGGAGTAAGTGAGGGGAAAAAAAAAAAAGAAAAAACTACTATGATGTAGCTCATACTGCAGCGTGATATGTCGTTTACATTGCAGTGGAATAAGATGGTGTAGTCAAAGGTCTGAAGGGTTTATAGTTTGATATAGAGCATTAAACTTGCTGTAAATCTTGGTATAAAAATAACTGCAGGAAGAAGTGCATGCTGTAAATTAATTGTGAAAATACACATTCAGAGAAAAACTGTTTTTCATACTAGCCAGACCATGCATAGTTTCTAATGCAATGAGTCCTTTCCAGTGTTTGTGTTGAACAAAAGTAATTTAAAAATTCCCAGTGGAAATAGAGATTTATTTTTTTTTTAATGCCTTGCATAATAACTGACCGATTGTGGTGATGAATTATAGGCGGGTTTGTCACTAGGAGTCTGCAACAACAAGATAAGGCAACAATCTTCTATTTCTATGCTTGTGGGCACATGTTTTGGATTTTGATTTTTTTTTAATGTTTTTTTAATGACTCATGCAAAGGAAGAACTGATGATGTTAGGGTCTTTTTACCAATGGCAGGATCCTATTCTGTAATTTTTAGTGTTTTCTCAAGTAAGACTCTCCTCCATTCAGGCATGACTCAAATGTAATTTAATAGCGAAGATATTGATCAGTGCTCTAAATCAATCTGTAGTAATTTTCATGCCCAAGAGACTAGATGATTTCTTTTCTGGTATAGGTTTGAAAATAAGTTTTCTTACTGAGCTGTAATCAGGAACGTGTGTCTGGAACTAAATCAGTTTTTAATGTGTTTGGGGTTTTTTTTAGTTTGTTTATTTGCTTTTTATTTGAGTATTCATGTTTAGTAGCTTTCTGCCATCAACTGTATGTAGTGGGGCAGTAGAAATGGTGATGTTTTACCATAATTAAACTAATTCAGCAAAAGGCTAACAATCAGCATAAAAATATACCTATGGAAAACAGCAATGCCAGTACAGGATTTCTTTGTTGCTAGTATAGGTAAGATAATTTGCAACCAGAAAAAGCAGCATTATCCAGAACAGTAGCAAAGACAAAAGTTCATTGCTCTGAACCTCCAACACATAGCTAATTCATAACAGCACTGTCATGTGAAGAAACTACATATAGTGGCAGCATATGAAACATAGAGATGAAAAATATACATAAGCTTGCAGCAATCTGTATATAATCAGATTGGGTCCATGAACTGCTGACTTGGCTGGCAGGAGCTTTGGTAGGGTTTTTTCTTCTTCCATCTACTGTTTTTGTTTCTGCATCTCTTGTCATTTTGGAGATACTGAAAACTGTGAGGTTGAGTAGTTCACTATCCAAAGGACTAGGGAGATAGTATGTTACGTGTTTTCTGCAGAAATCTGGTGAAGGTGGTTGAAACACTTTTTTGCCAAGTAAATTTCCATGTACTGGATGAAAATTACTTTTCATTCCCAAAGCAAGATGATATTATTTTTCTGCTACATGTCCTAATATCCCAAGCTTTGCAATCAATCTTTTTACTCTTTATTTTGAACTGTGCAAATGGTGTCCAGGGCTTGTGACCATGACGGTGGAACGATGACCTAAGGGTTTAAGCAATAGCTTTGGTTGGCCAAGTTTGTTAATGTGCATGTCTCTGGCTTTTTTTGTTTTCCCCATACAGACAGCTACGGATAGTGACAGGAGAATGGTTTTTTGAAGAGAGAGCGAAGCGCTTCAAACAATCAAATCTTGGAACTGATGTTGTCAGACAGTCTATTCTACGCAAATTCCCAGGTAGGGACCACAAGAGAGAGATTTGCTTGTGCTTAATACGTTCAAACCTTGTTTCCAGAGCATTTGACTTGTATTTTATTCTTCGCTGTTGAAGTTGTAAGTATAATCAGTATTTTAATCTTAATTTCATATTTGGCTATTACTATGCACTGATTTATGAATGATTAATATGTAGGAAAGGTTAGGTATGGATGAATGAAGAAGTTTCTCTGTGGAGATAGAGAGCTGCTTAAAATCGCACTGTCCAAACGGGTGGCAGTATTACTCGGCCGCAAAGCCAGCAGCAGAGACTCTAGAAGTTCATTCTCAGCTCCTGCCAGGAAACTTGGCTGTATGCAGAGATCTAAACCCAGCCTTTTTTTTCACTTTGGCTCTCTTATTTGTGATGGTGGTGTGTAAAAAGTACTCCATTTTTCTTTTTCAACTCTGAAAAAGAAAGGTAAATGTTAACTGCTGTGCTGCATGCTGGAGCATGGGCTACATCCAGACTACTGGGTGTACTTCTCAGTTCTTACTTGACTTTCCGTTTGCCCAGGTATCTCCAATAAATTGCACCTGCGCTTTTTAGGTAAACAGCCTGGCTGTCCTGACCAAGCGCAGCAAGTGTACCACGTCTGTGAGCTGCTGCGGTACCTTGCGTGGTACCACAGGACCACCGGTTTAAGAAACGGGAGTTTTTCCTGAATGCTGATGCTTCTGTCTTCACTGAACAGTTACTTCACTCTGCACACAGAAGCTGTTATTTGGGTAGTCTGTTTTCAGATGCAGCATTTATTGCTTTCAGTAGGAGTGTGATGGGTATGAGTAGTTTGTAGGGAGCAGGACTGGTTTACTGCCATTGTAAAAATGCCTGGTGCAAGTATACTGCTTGGCAAAACGCTGATCTTGCCAGTATCGCTGTGCTTCAGAAGCTGTCAAACTGGCAAGTATCTTTGGGTTTTGATATTATGCAGCCTGTCAAATCGGGTGTTTTGTGATTTGTTACTTTGTTATTTGATAGATATATTAAAACATATTTAAGTCGTTGTTCCCACACCTTGCTCCTAGTTGAACACACATTTTAATTAGGATAACATTCTTTCATTTAACAGAGAAAATACTGTACACTGCAAAATTATATTTCAGATCCTTTGGTTATTAAAAGTTGTCAGTGATAAATTCAGAAGCGTAGTTGAAGACGAGCTGATAATGAGAAACATTTCAAGCTACTTCAAGTTTTATTTTCTTTTATTAAAAGGAAAAGCCAAAGAAACCCCAAGTTTTTTTCATGATATTTTATCATATGGTTTTATTTAATATTGAAAAATGGAAAAATCTGGTTTTTGTAGATTGTTTGACATGTCCTGCCTTTTTTGTGCAAACATTCCCTTTTTTTTTTTTCTTTTCCCATCCACTAAAGAGACGGTTTCCAGCAAGGATGAAGGAAGAACTTTTAAAGATCAACCCCCAGAGAATGAAGAGAAAAGGCCAGATGTATCAGTCTCTTCCACAAATGGGCATAAATCAGTCTTCAGCGGACCTAGAAAGATAGGGTAAAGCCTTTTCTTTTGGAAACTGATAAATCTGAAAACAGCTGTACATGGTTGGACAGATTTTCTTTTGAGTTTCTCTAGTGTTCCACATCAGCCTCAAACTTCCTAGGGTTAGAAACAGCCTTCCTTTAAAAGTGTACTTACTATAATTAGGCTGCTGTTTCCTAGGAAATGCAGCAGTAATTACTCTTCAGCTACAAAGGTAGCAGAAAAAAGGCAGTTTTACTCCTGGATTTCTCTTGTTTATACTCAGAAGTAACAGAGTGTCCCTAAAGGCAGGTTTGCTGAAGAAGCAAATGCAAAAAAATAGTATTTGGAGGGCCTGTTTTTTATGTATACTGGTCAGTTCTGCTCACAAGTCAAGTTTTCCTTTAGCTTCCAGCTGTGCAAATGCAGTCTAACCGTCAAGCAGTGCCCCTTTTTTGTGTGAATGACAGTAAATAAACAGCTATGTTGCTGGTCATCTTGCAGTCTCAGTGATGTGTGTAAGCCCAATTTGGCTATGGCCTTAGAGGAGCGCTTGCTTACTCTCAGGGGGACATGGACAGATGCATTGAGTATATGGTTGCACAAGTGGTGTCTGGATGTAACTTGAGGTTTTTGGGTGAATGGGAGCTCATGGCTGGAGCTCCACAGGCTGCTAGTTGGAAAACTTTGTTTCTGTTGGAAGAAAACACATTTTATTATGGATCCTAAATATAGGGTAGGTAGATAGCTTTCTACAGCTTTTTTACTTCTGAAAAGAGCTGAGTATGGAATTACTTGTTTCAGTGACTCCAGAAATTAACACGAGTGATTTATCTGTCCATAATATTGGGAAAAAGAACATCAGTATGCATCTGGCTTCTCAAATTAAGGTGAAGAAAGAACCAGCTTAGGGAATCTACTATAATGGGACCTAGATGTTGCTCTAAATCATGCTAATTGGTAGCTATAGTAAGAGTGCATTAAAATTTACTCTTCTAATCCTCTTTTCATTTAAATCCTTTGTGCAAACCTATTAGTCATATTCCCCAATGAGAAACCATTCTTTTTTGTAATTGCCTGTTGTTTATTTTAGTGGTGTTCAGCCTTTTTCAGTTTGTGGCCTGAAATGTTTTCTGGTGGTGACATTCCCCATAAAGGAAATTTAATCCTGCAAGAATTAGGCTTGCTTTTTCTAGTATATTTTGTGGCCTCTCTTAGAAGTAGTCCATTATTCCTCCTCTTCCTTGCTCCTTCTTCCTCCCTCAGGTTCCACATTCATGTATCTCATGAGTTGGATTTCTTTTAGCAAAGCCGTTTTGGGGCCAACTGCTACTGACACTTAGTGTCATGGGATAACTTAACAGTCTATTGTTGTTTGTAAGTCTATGAAGAATACTATTATTTTTCAAAACCTTATTTCATTTTTTTCATTTCTGTCTTATTAGGCCACATGTTGCAGGGTAAGGGGGTGATGTTATGTTTTCAGAAAATAGAGTGTTTGGAGCACTGATGCATATAATTGTAGAAATTGCAAAGAAATATTTAAGAGAAAATACATATAGTGTAATTTGCTAGGGGAAAATACACATACTTAGTCAAAATGCTTTTTTGTGTATGAACTGTAAAAAAATAAAATAGAGGAATTTTCACAAAAGGCACTTCTGGTTCAAAGCTTGAAGTGGCCATGTTGAGTAGGAGGGATGTTTTAATGTTTTGTGTCTTAAAAAACAGTTTCTAGCAAATATGATGGGGGTTTTTTGTCCATAGGAGTCAGTTTGATAACCAGATTTGGTGCTCTATTGACCCTTATATCCGGAGTTGTCCATGGGTCAGACACATGAAATTTATAGAATGCGCACATCACTATTTCAGTCAGGTTGCTGTTTCCTGGGAAAATAACTTACAACTTTTAAAATCTTTTATTCTGTGTTTTCATCAGGAGGGTAATTAGGGCGGTTACCAAAGGAGAACTTAAAAATGCAAAAGACGAAGGTGAAAGGAACGCAGGCTCAGAACCTGAAACCCAAAGTCTGCGCAATGGCAAGTCAACGCCTTGCTCTGAGAGGTGAGCAGCAGAAATCTGGTACAGCTCATGCCAGGCTTGACCTACGTGTGTGTGCCAGTCCTCTGTGTTGCATTGTGTCTTTGAGTGCTCAGCTTTAATACTATGTGAGAAGCACAGCTTATTTAAAAAAAAAAAGAAAGAGAAAACCTAAAAATTATCTCCACCCATCTTCCTTTTCTCTCCTTGTGTTTGGCTGGTGATTGCTGTCACTATGTTGTTTTTTGTTTTCTGGCTTTTAATTGATGAGCTGTGTTCATGTTACAGACCTGAGGTGCTTTGTTCCAAAGTTTTTCTCCAGTAATGACATGTTAATTGATTATAATTTATATTTTCTTCTTCAGAGGCTCTGTTTGACCTTCTCTCTCCATGATTATTGTCCCAGTTATTTCTGATAGAATTCCATTTATCATTCTTCTGGCTTAAGAGATCTCTGTTATTGCCTCTGATAGCACTGGAAAATTCCAGATGCAACATTGCTCTCATGTCCCACCTCCAAAATGAAGACAAAAAATAGCTCACTATTTTCTTGTTCATTTGGATAGTTTGTACCGGATGTAGACCCACATTATTTTCTCAGGTGCACACACGTAGAAATTTTGCACTCTGGATCAAAAAATAATAATAATTTTCTGTAAGATCCCATAGAAATTTCTAGCTCTAAAACAGTGTTTCTGGGAGACTGTGTAGTTCCTGATGTACAGGAACACAGGATATCAGGTAAAAGGAACATCACGAAGTTTAATTCACCCACAGATGAGCCTTCTTGTTTAAGCAAGAACTTGCTTCCCTTTGTTACCTATAATTCAAATACCCAATTGCTGGATATTCTGCAACATGTATAAAGTTGACGGTGACAATCTTCTTGAAAGTTGATAATTTGATCCCCTCCCCACTGGGTGCTGCAGCATGTACTAGCCAAATCAGCTTTAAAGCTAGTTTTCTTGTTTAATCCATACACAGTTCACAAAAGTTTTTTTCATTAAGCTAATTAGGCCTTTTGTATCTAACCAGATTCATACCTGACTTTGATGAGACCAGAAGTAGTATTTTTGCTCATTTTCTGGGTTATGACGAGTCTGGGTAGAGACGAGTGAAGGATCTAAGAGACAAAAGCTCAGGAATCTGGTGTCTGCGCTGCTTAACACTAAGGTTATGCAATATTAAGTAACTTTCTCTAAGAGTTTAGCAGAATAAGGACAAAGGAATGCTTGTGAGAGATCTGTGCAGCTGTTTTGATGGCCAAACTGCAAGAAAGTTGTCATGCAGTTAACCATAAATGAAGCAAAATAATTTTGTTTGGGGTGGTAGAATTCAGCACCCAACAAGCTCTGTGTACAGACTTAGAAGGATAAACAGAGTGAAGTAGTCTATAAAAATAGCCTTTATGTTTGATTGCCTTGCTTGACTTTCACGTAAAGCATCAATTTCTAGCTTTTGCCCGGAGCCAGGGTGAGGGATTTATTAAATTAGGCATATTGAGTCATTATGGCAACTTCCTTCTCTACCTGTCATCTCATCTCACCCGGCCAAATCAGTGTCCTGTGTCAAAGTACATAGTTAACCCCGCTTTGTTGCCAGGAGATGCTTTTGGGGGGGGGGCTGAATTATTTTACTGTCCATGGAAGATATGGCACTTCCTAAATATTAGTTTGTGGAGGGATTGAGGAGCAGCTTATATTTCTTAGTAGAGGGATGAAAATTCCTGGCTTGTACATGCATGGTTAAATATTTAATTAGATATCTAGGGATGCTTGCTTTAGTTCATTTATTGCTAATTTAGAGAACTGAGTAGTAATTATTAAAAATAACAGCAAAGCTTCCCAGGCTACCCTCCATAACTGTTTTGAGTTTCAAATTAAAATAATATAACAACATCTTGTGACACTGTAGCTGTCCTAGATTTTCCTGCCTATTTCTGATTTTTGTAATTGCCACCATCTTTTTAGCTGCATTGCCAAAATTGGTAATATTTCACCTACCAGCAGGGAAACTGAGAATTTTTATTCTTTCTAAACAATACTGTTTAAGAGAAGATGTACTGAGCTGGGAACAGGGAGTCCCAGGCCATGATTTCATCTCTTCAACTCGTTTATTTCTGCTCCAGCAAAATGTTTACTGATTTTGCAGCTGAATTAACCAGGAGGCTGCATCAGGATACTTCTAGGAGAAATAGGATAGGAATTTCAGGTTCATCTACACAGGCACACTACCCCAATGTACTGAGGTCTTGTCTACTACGTGGAAATGCCTGGCATAGTCACCTTATAACAACATTTTTCTTTCGTTGTCTACTTAATATGTGTATAAAATGTGTTGACCCTCTCTCTAATAGCAGATTGAAATAAGGGCAAAGTACAGGAGAGGTCTGTTTAGCAGGTTGGATGTGCAAGTGCTCAGTCTGACTGATGACTCCTGCAGAACCCCTTGTAACATGTTTTCAGATCTTTTATGCCAGCCCACTATTCCTTCTGAACACTTCTCTTCATTTACATTAGTTTACACAGTGAGGAAAAAAAAATCTGCAACAACAATTTTTGTAACAGAAAGTCAGAACAATCCATCAAAGTGGTGTGTCATGCAATAAAACTCAGGTTTTCAACATTTTGGCTACTTCCCATACATGGGCAGATTTGGAAATTAAGGTGTGTGCATTGAAGTCCAACAGTTTTAATAAAATACAGATGACAGCCAGTACCCTTGATTTTTCTGACTTTGCAGCACCAAAGACACATCTCTGTGTAAACAGATAGGGCTAAAATTCAACCAAAGCACATTTAGTAGGATTTGTTGATCACTTGCTTATCAAATTAAAAAGTAGTGGTGCATGTATGTGAAGTACACAGGCGTAAGAGCGTGTTTATTATGCATTATCTACTGTTGTCAGTATATGAAATTGGATAGTAATTGTTAAAAAGGTTACCATATGCTCACTAAAAGACAAAAACATGGTTGCACAACATTTGTAGACAGTCTTGTTTGGGGTTTTCCTTTGTGTTCCTTGTTTTCAATAGCTCCACCAGTGTGGACTCAGAGCCTGTGCTCACTTAATGTAGCAGTGTCGTGGTTTACCCCCAGCCAGCAACTAAGCACCACGCAGCCACTCACTCACTCCCCCCCCATCCAGTGGGATGGGGGAGAAAATCAGGAAAAGAAGTAAAACTCGTGGGTTGAGATAAGAACGGTTTAGTAGAACAGAAAAGAAGAGACTAATAATGATAATGATAACACTAATAAAATGACAACAGTAGTAATAAAAGGATCGGAATGTACAAACCATGTGCAGGGCAATTGCTCACCACCCGCCGACCGACACCCAGCCAGTCCCCGAGCGGCGAATCCCTGCCCCCCCCTTCCCAGTTCCTAAACTAGATGGGACGTCACATGGTATGGAATACACCGTTGGCCAGTTTGGGTCAGGTGCCCTGGCTGGGCATGAGAAGCTGAAAAATCCTTGACTCTAGTCTAAACACTACTGAGCAACAACTGAAAACATCAGTGTTATCAACATTCTTCACATACTGAACTCAAAACATAGCACTGTACCAGCTACTAGGAAGACAGTTAACTACATCCCAGCTGAAACCAGGACAAGCAGTGAGACAGGAGCTGTTGTGTTCCAGAGTATTTTTTTCTCAGTTCAGTGGTAGTTCTAATCAAAATTTCCATTGTGGTAAAGAAGATTTTTACTGCAGTTACTCTAAACATGATATGACAGCCTAAACCAAGTGAAGGTGAAATTCAGCTGTTATCCAGCACAATGAAGATGCCTGCAAATCTGAAATATTTATTAAGCGAGCCTCTTTTGTCTGAAAATATACTGTAAGTTCCAAAAATTTTCTCCAGCAAATTTGCACTACTATTGTCCTCTGACACTGTATTTGCCATATGAAAAGGGTGTAATTCCTGCATCAATTCCTATTTACCACTAATTTTTATTATAGTAGTAAGTAGGAATGTGTGCAGAACTGTTACTGTCCTGCAAGACTCTTTGAGACTTCTCTGAGTTGTGAAGAAAAATGAAAAAGTTTGAACTGATGTTTGTGGATAAAGAAGAGTAGATCAGCCAAGACCTTGTATTTTTACTGCAGAACAAATTTCAAATGAAAATAAAACTTCAATTGAAAATGTGTTGAAATACATTTTAAATTAATTTTCATTGTTTCAAAAGGTCAAAAAAGTGCAACAGCTTACCCTTTCTAACCCTCAGTGTTCACATGGACTAATCAGTATTTTCTAATAGAAAATGTCCCATGGAAAAATTTCTGCCTGTTGTGGTATTAGCAACTGAATTCTGGTATGCTGATGACAGACGCTTTTTTTGTCACTTTTAGTAACACGAAACCTGGCAAAAAGACTTGCCCAGCTTTCTTAGCTTTCCAAGTTTGGGTCAAGAGTCATTATTGCAATATAAATAGGGCAGTGAGCAAGTTGTTGTTTTTCTGGAGAGGACCGAGAGCAGATAGCCAAGGATTTTAGACTTTCTGGAGACAGTGCTGGCATTCACATTGGCTGCAGAAGTGGCCAGAACTACCGTAGTTTTCCTTTAAACCAAGGAGCAGCCTGGTAGGAAGTGTTACACGAGTCGTCGCACCTACTGTTGAGATGCGAATGCAAAATGAACATGGATGAATGCAGCTTCTGCAGCCTGGACAAGAGCCGCCCATTGGGGCTATCTGCAGTTCTGGTAGAAATGCTGAAAATGCTTGTATGTAAAAAGTAATTGTAATTCACCCTTGCCCGTGTTTTTCTTTCCAGGTGACCATTTCCTTGCAGCGGATCACACAACTCATCCAGGGCAATGTTATTCTAATAAACTGCTACCACGGCTGTTTTCTTGCGATGGTTTGCTGAATGGGTTGCCTTGGTTTGCTCAAAGCAATAACGCTTTAATACTCTTCTCTCCGTCCCAGAGGGAGCACGCTTTCGCTGAACAGCAGTGTTGCAGAGTCCACTGCAGGCCATCTGAAAGGGGCCGTGGGTCCTGCGAACAGAGGCAACGTTTCCATCCCTTCCCTACGGAGGTCTCCAGCACTCGGCACGCGCAGCATGACTGCAGATTATAGCCGGGTAAGTACCGTGATGTAGAGCTGACGCCAAACGAGATGACTTGGCTGGTATCTGCCCTGTTAGATCGACTTGTAGCCCAGAAAAGGCAAGCCTGACAGAGACGATTTTGGTTCTTCCCTAATTCTGCTGGGACCAGTGAAGATCTCTACTAGAACAGAATTTGCCATGCTCTGTCAGTGATGTGGTTTTCAGTTTGGCAGACGTTTTTCTTTTGTCTAAAAATTGCTCTTAATGTCCAGCATTACATAATGGGTAATAGATTCTGAACGGGGAAGCACAAGGGATGTGAGTAAGCATTTTTGGCACTTCAGGGCCTTGAGTAAGTGCTGTGAACTAAGGATGTGACTTGCAAGCATGCAGAGTCCAGCGTGCTCCCACTGACTTCTAAGGGAAACTTTGCAAGCTCAGCATTTACAGGAGATCAGGTCATGCTAATTTTAGTTTTTTTCTGGATTTGGACACTGGCCTCTGCATAAATTATGGCATAAAACAGAATGTGTGCTAGACGCTTTATCAAAACGAAATGTGGGATTCCTCTTCCCTGCTGTTAAGCCTCTTGGGATGTAGGTGGCCACGTCTGAGCTAGCTGCCTTGGCTCTTTGGTAATAAGCAGAAGGATGCGGCTCATCTAGCCAGAAGCAGATACTCTCTCCGGTCCCAGACAGCCTGCCTGCGTGTCAAGCCGTTCCTCTTGGCTGTGCACTGAGACACCCTCCCGAATTCATTTCAGTCACCCCTCTTAAGAAATCAGGGTTGGACTAGCAAGTTGTTCCGAGTTGCCAAAACTTAAGTGTACAAGGAAAGCGAAATTTATAGTCAGAGGTAATGCCTTTTACCATTAATGTTTGGAAAAACGTAGATAAGCATGTGAGATCAGAGCCCTGTTGAATGCATTGCTTTTTTTCTAACCTCAAATACTTGGTCTAATTGTTTTTCCTAATAAAAAATAAGTTAGTATATATGAAGGGCAGTTTTAGGAGCTGTAAATAAATTAATAGTTGTTTTATTTATATTCTTGTTGGCACACAGACTGACTTGATTTCAAGTGCATTAGATTTGGTTGAAAAAGGCCAATCCATTTAATTTAGTTGGAGTGATGTTGTTAGGTATTCCTTTACAGGAAGGCAAAAAGCCATAACGCTGTCAAGCATATTGGCTTTATTTAAGGGTTATACTGGCATAATTTAATTAGTTCAAGTCCATTTGGTTTTACCCTAGCTGAAATCATTATGCTGGTATAGAAACAATAGGTTTTGTCTTTTCTTTTTTTCTTTCTTTCTTTCTTTTTTTTTTAATTTCCAAGCTAAGTGAACTTTTAATGGATTTGAGTGTTTCACTTCCCTCCTCTCACTCCTGATGCATTGCTCTGATTCTTCAGTTGCAAACTCAGAATGTATGCATGAATCACATCTTTGTGCAAATTTTATGCATGATCTGTGCTAAACGAAGCAGACTAGATAGTAATCTAAATATATTCAGTAATAGACTGGATGCTAAAGGAGCTTTGGAGCTAATAGAAATTACACTTTTGTAGACTGATAGTGAATAAGCTTGATTTTTGTATTTATGGGGTGTGCATTTTTTCCTATTGGGCAGGACCCTGGCTTAGAAACTGGCATGATTATTCCAGCAAGTGAAAGTGTACCTGAAGATTTAGTAAAGAAGCACTGTAGGAAAGCATCTGGAACACCTTCTATTGCAGTTTCTAGGGTATCTTTGTCATCAGGCAAGTATTAAGTCTTTTCCTTCTTTCTGCCAGCCTTTATTATCAGAGGATTATTCCTATTCTTGTGACTCTGCTCCTTTTGTTTTTAAAGCACGTTGAAGGATGTAAGTTTCATAAATTTGTTTATATTCATTCTGAAGATCCTTCCCTCCTACTAACCAAGTTTATACCACTTCACAAGTTTTACATTTGAAGAAGTGGTAATCCTAACCCCAGTAATGTTGGCACAATGTTAGTACTAGGTAAATCACACGCTCTTAGAACTGGTACAAGATTTCATTCATAATTGCACATCGTTAAATCACTCTTTGTGTGGTCAGCTCTATAAAATACTACCTATCTCCGATCTGTATAAAATACTACTGTGCTGCTGCCATTACATTTCACACTCACTTTGCCCAGAAGCAAATTTGGGAAAAAATTCAGATACAGATTTCGCGTCATTTCATTTTCATACGTGATACGCCAAACCAGTTGATTCATCTGTAATTTACTTCATTTCATTGGAGGCTGTTAGGTAGACGAGGCTTGCACAGGGAGGTGCTGTCAGAGCCACTTTGCAGCAGCGGGTGGAGATCTTCCTTTTCCTACCTGAAACGGGAGGCAGGAGCGCGTTGCACTCTTCTGCTTCTCCCACGCACTCCGCCACCTTCTTATAAGGCTAACAGAGTGGGTCCAGATTTACAGGTTTCTCTCTGAAACACAGCAGGGCTCACTTCATTTCAGCTGAATTTAGCCCAAAGCAGAAACCTAGTGATGTATCCCACAGAGCTAATCAAAGGAGATAATGTTCTTCACCTTAGATTTTCCAACTTGAAAGCATCAGTGTTTCTTTGAGAATATTGTACAGTGCAACTCCAGGCAGAGGTGCTACAGACTGCTACTTTATGAAGTGAAAATTCTCCTGTTTCTGCTACCTTATAAAATAAAGGTTCTCCTAATAGAAAAGAACAGGCCACATGTCACCAAAGCAGATGGATGCTGAGCAAAATTGCAGGCAACCTGGGAGCGGGCCTCGGACTCCTCATTATCTCCGTGTTGGAGGATCTCAAAGGACATTAAGTTCAGGAGAGTGACTTTTCCTGTCACATCATCTATAGCCCAGGTAGAAGACGAACAGTTAAAAACTTTCCAGATTCCTACCTGCAGGATCTAAAAGTATTCTCTTCCCCCTCTTTCTTTCTCAACACAAAAGATTTATATGGAGAGGACTAAGAAAATCTTTCTCCAAGACATCTAACAAATCTTCTGCCTATTGAATGGATGTGTGGCCTGTAGGACTGAAAGAAACTTGTGCGGGTCTCGAGACTTGTTTGCTTCCTCCTCCTTTGTGCACAGGGAACACCAGTAATGGCAGAAGTACTTTCTGTGTCCATCTGCATCCCTAGTTGCTTAATTCTGAAGCAGACGCTGGGGAGAGTTTGGTGGTGGCAGATGTGACAATCACTGTGAACACTTGGACTGCAAGTTTCGCAATATTCCGGGCTGATAGGCCTACCAGAGAAAGTCAAAACCTTGATCTATAATATCATCCACAGGAGACAATTACAGTGGATAAATAGTGCAGGGAAAAAAGTATTGGCCAGAAGGCTGAACAGCATCAGAAAGCATATTTTTCCATTTATCATATTGACATTCAGTTGTCATAGAGTTCGTGACAAATACCTAAAATATTGTTTTGATGGTTTTTTTCTTAAAAAACAATTGGGTCTGAGACAACGCTTATTAAAGTGTGGAAGATGAAATGGAATGTTTTTGTACAAATTACAGCAATCTTTTTAATTGTTTTTATCTTCTAGATCGTAGCCGATCGGAGATAGATTTGAGTGAATCTTTCTCTGAAGGAAATGAAGATACTCTGAGCATAAGAAGCAAATCTGTACCTAGTGCCTTAGATCAGGAACTGGTGAGTTATAAATACATAAATGTTCACCTGGTGGAAATCCTGTTTGTTCAGACTTATGAAATCGGCACTGTATGTATATCTATGTAAAAGATAAGTAATGCAGAGCATTATTTCAGGGATATTTAATGAGTTTTTAAACAGCTTTATCTTCCAAGTATGTTGGCTATAGAATGATTCCAATGAATAGTCATGGTTACAGTTTGTTATTGATTTGCTGGTTTTTGAGTTTACAGGTGAAAGAAATCTGACCTAAAAATAAATTTCAGGCACTATATTACACATGCTCCAAAGTTCTGTTAATTCATACTTTCTTAGATTGTAATTCTGATCCTGAGAAATACTATACTTTAAAGGCTTTAATCTTTGTCTGGTTTTGATTTTTCCCTTCATATATATTTTTAGCAAATGCAGCCCCAACTTTCTGTTCTGTCACTGTTGCTCTCCTCTTCTTCCTGTTCACTGTTTTCGCCCAAACATCTCTGTGCCTTTTTCTATGTATTCTATGGGCTACGTTTCCTGAAATGATTCACAACTTCCCTCTCCTTTTATGCACATGTCCAAGATATACAAGTTGCAGATGTGCATCAATGCTATCATAGAATTTCAAAGCTTGTTAAATATGCATGGGGGGGGGGAAGAAGTTATTTAAGTAGTTCTTCATCTAATCATAGTTTGTTCTGGAGTTTCCAAATGTGTGCTTGTAGCTTAAAACCCCCCAGAACCATCTGCATTATAGTTTATGCATTTTGTCTATTGTCATAGTCCTTCCCTACCATCTGCTCTTTTCAGAAGAGCATTGGCCATGGGAGATGTCTCCCCTTCTTGTAGCATTTGATACTTGTGGCTCGGTGGAAAACGATGTGTTGGGATTCCCATCTGTTTTCTTGGATTGTAAACACTCAGAGAATTTGCCTGCAGCATTGTTTTGTTTGGGTTAATCTTTAAGGAAATTAAAAAAGCCCTTCCTGTGTGTCAGATTTCTGTGGAAGAAAAGCTTCAAAAATAAGTGGTTTATTTTTTAATTGTAGTAAAGAAAAAGGTTGTGTTCTTGATTAAGAAACTGGAAAACATTGCAGAAGAAAAGCATAAAATAAGAAAATACAAACTTTAAATATATTTATGTCAGTTTTCTGCTCTAATTGTACCAGGCACTGTAGTTATCACTTAGGGATTTCTCTGAGGCAGGTGCCAGAGATGCAAAATCCAGAGTGGTTTTCTGTTCTTTGATTTTTGTCTTCCTCTTATTCAGAGGGTTTTGGTTTTTTTCCTTTTCTTTTTCTTTCTTGCTGACTCTTGCTTCAGTCTTGCTGACTGAATGAAATTTCAGATTGCATCTCAGCAACTCTCTAGCTTCTTTGCAAATATCAGAGACCTCTCTTGTGGCATAACTTTGATTTAGTTGCTCTGGGATCTGTGAGAGTGCTGATTCTCCTTTAAACTTCATTCATAACAAGGTTCATAGATCTCTGATTCTACCCATGTCCTCACTTGCTCTGTCTTACAAAATCAATTGATTGCATTCATCAGCTTTAGCTAGTTACCGTATTTTTTTAGGGTAGTTTGACTCACAGGAGTCCTTTGGAGTCTTGTCCCATATTCATTATGGATGCAGTGTTTTGGGATAAAAGTTGTATTCCTGCTGGAGTTTAGTTTATTTGGTGCTTGTATCTTTATAAGAGGCAAAAAGAAAGATACCTGACAAGGATAACAACAGCTCCTGCAGCCTGAGACAAGTTATACCACGTTTTCTCCCAGCTAGCTGGTGGAGCTAGCTGAGGTCCTTCAGTCTCGTTCCTGGGTGATTGGAGCTGACAGCGGTGGTGCGGGAGATGCCACGTGTCAGTAGGATGCGCAGATTGCTGGAATTTATCAGGTGAAAGGGTGGGAAAACGCTTTTTAGCTGCTTTGCTCCCAGCTTTATCAGGAAACCCCGTTACACATACAGAGGGATCAGCTGGAAAATTGTATGGGTGTTTTCCTTCTCTAACTTGACGTTGCCCTTGATAGCGAAAAGGGACAACCCCCAGAAACCTGCGTACTGTGTGTAGTACGTACTTACCAAGGAGTATGGGGAACCAGTTAAATCTAGTGTTGTGTTCAAGTGGGAGCACCTTATCTAGAGAGGTGTGTGTTGAATTCCTGACCAAGTAGTGTTCATTACATGCTCAGCTGTTTTATTAGAAGTAATTGGATAATGTGCATTTTATAACCCCCGCTGAAGACTATGAGATTAATGTCCTACTAGCTCTAACTTTAATAAGATAATAACACTAACCAATGGTGTAGTTGCAGTTCTGTAACACCTCCTGAGAAACATAATCATTGTGGTGCAAAATGAATTAAGAGCATAGGTTAAATGTTAACTTTTTTTTTTTTCCCCAGTTTTAGATATCTGCTTGCAGACAAAAATTGGTAGTCAGCTAGCTGTTGGTAGGACTCTTTGTGAAGCACTGTTAACCTTTGAGTGTCTACACCTGAAAAACCCCAGTCTGAAGATGTTGCCTTACTTTTTTTGTCCTGTATTTAACTATTCAGCAATAAAAATGTAGTATTGTTTATTTTAAAGTCCACAGGTATGGACAGTGTAAATGAAAGAATTTTGCATGTGTTACCAGACTTGCTTATTCCTGTTGTATGAGCAAGAAAGAAAATTGTGTATTCTTGTGCCAAGTTTTAAACTTGAGTACATCACTTGAATTCTGAAGTTAGTGAGGAGAGTAGAAGTGAAGAGTGGGGTGGGTTTTTTGTTTTTATTTTAGGGGTTTGGGGGGCGGGGGGTACTTTTGAAGGATTCAGCTCTATCTGTTTCCCTGAAATAGTTGCTCTGCTGTGCCTGGGTGTCCATGGACTTCTTCCATAGAGTATAAATTATCTTTGACTTCTTTTTTTCTGTGGGGTAGTAACAGTGCCCTGAATAGATTCGAAACAGAAGATACTAGCAGAGGAAACTCATTGTAAGAACATGAAGCGAAGAGGAATGTTTGCTTCAGTATGTAAATTTTGGTCCCAAGTAGAGTGATGGCTCATCCTGATTTCCTTCTGCTCAATATTAAATATGCAGTTACAAGTGGAAAGTAGTAATAGAAAATTTTGCATCACTTTCAGCTGGCTTTATTTCAGTTCAGTCACTGGAACAAAGGAGAAGAGATGTAACAGCTAGTTTTATGCATTCTAATGATAAATGCTCTGCAGGTCTTTACATAAACTGTGGCAGTTCAACTCTCCAGCATCATTTCTTTGCTCTATTTTTCCTGATTATCATAGAAGTCTTTGAGACTCCTGAGTCTGAATACAGTACTTCTGTGTTTAGTTTAAGAAAGTGATAGAGACTAAGCAATAGAGTGTGAGGTAGGTTACCACGTGAGATTTTTATATCTGCAAAGCAGTTAATAAGGAAGTTGAATATTTGACTTCATTAAGACTAAAAGCAGAAACTTTCAAAATACCTGCCATAGGGTTTAAGGAAATGGTTGAAATTTCCAAGCTACACGTAATAGCATAATAGCTGTCTGTTGGATTTTTTTCCTTTAACTTTTACTTAAAGTTAACAGTCCTATTAGAACCATCAACCAGATTTTAAATTTCTTTTTAGATTTTGCTTTATTGCTATGTTTAAAAAATGAATTTTTTTTCTGTATATGAGCTAAAGATGTTACAGTTCAGTCTGACTTACTAAAACTCAAGCATATGAAGCTGTGCGATTACTGATTTTTCCTCCTTTTTTAAAAAATTATTAAAATAATATAGGAATTTAATTATTTTTAAAACATGCACATCATCTGGGTTTTTTTGTTTACCCCTCAAATATATTCAGTGTGTATGATGGCAGGACAAGTTCCTTCCCATGTGGTTTGACAATAACCTGGGGCTTTCAGCACTGCCTGTTAGAAAGTGGGTCTGTGTTAATGATCCTGTTCACAAAATTGTTGCCTGTTACCAAAGACAGCGTGAAAGGGTGCAAGTGTAATGCAAATTGTGTGCTTTTCCATTTGTGTGAGTGTGACTGCTATGAATACGGATAATTGGAAAACTGGATTGCTGGGTTGTAAAAAATATGTCCCATAAAAACATGGATCTTGGACTGTAACCAAGAAATCAATCATCTAATGGTTTCTGGCTACAAACCAGTATCAACGATCCCCTGGCCCCTGGTGTCTGACCTTAATTCACTCCTTTCTTTTGTTAAGATTTGAAAAAGTCTCGCCATGTCCTTCTAAGATTTCCAAACCTGAATTCCTGAATGCAAATAGTAGTAAGTAGAATAAGGTAATTCACATAGGATTTTTAGTAGGCATGGAAGTGGGTTTTGTTTATGTGCACAGTTGTTGGCCATGCAAAGGTATGCACCTCCAGAATAAGAGTATGTGTGTCAAGTTTTTCAGTTCTTAAGCAATTGAACCCTGATACCATAACAGCGTCTTTTCCCCTTACGCTGTGTGCCTGTGCAAAGATGTGGAAAACGTAAATCAAAATTCCTCTAGAGATCAGAATTTTGAATGCATCCTGCACCATCTTCCTAAAGTGGAAAATGTATGAAACAAAACTAAGCTACAGAAGCTGACCAAATACAGAGCAGAACACGACGACTAAAATGCCTGTTTGTCATTCAGGATTATCTGGACGAAACGGAAGAAGATATTGATGACATAGTGGCCTCTCGTTATTCAAGGAAACATGGACATTTGACAAGTGGATTATCAACAGTAAGATCTTGAGTAGAAAACATGCTTTTTCCTTCCACAAGACAACATTGTTCCTCCAAAATGGAGTTTAACTTCATACCACTTAGCAGCAGATTATCTTTCATCCTCCACTTGAGAAATATCCTTTAATATTTAGATAGTTTTTCTATTACATTTTTAATGCTGTTCAAAGCTAAAATTATGTTCTCTGAAGTGCATGGAAAGCGAAAACCATTTTGCATACTCGTCAGCAGATTTCCTCACACGCTCAGGTTACTACCAAGCTGACGTGAAGAAGGCAAACCATAGGTGTTTGCAATACGTGACTGCTCAGCTTTGCAGAGGACCACTTAATCTTAATTTACTTGAAATGAAGAGAACAAGGCTGTGGCGGCATCTTCCATCTCAAACCACTTTCTGATTGTTCACCTTCTTGGGACACAAATACTCATCTGTGTGTTTGCATGCATACACCACTTCTGTAACATCATTGTCCATCCCCCAACCCAGCTTCTCCCATTCTTCATGACATGATTGCTGTGCCATCCACATCAGAAAAGTATTTCTCTTTACAGTGAGGAAGGAGATACTTGGGGATTTTGGTTGGTGATAACTTCTCTACCTTCTGCAACAATTGTAGTATTTTTCTGTTACATCCTTTTGTTTCTTGTCATACCTACAAACTATATACTGTAAATTAGATGTCTGAGTCTTGCAGTTGTCTTAACTGCTGCAACTTAAAGTTGGTTTTAAAAGGATAGCTGCATTTTCAGCTTGTAACAGGTGCTTGAGATGCAACAAAAGTGGTATAACAAGCCTTATGCAGTTCATTATGCAGTCTTGTTCACTAGGAAAGAAAACGGATGATAAAAGTAGCCTTTAACATGCCTAGTTTATGACTACATGCTGTGTATCTCATCTTTGGGATCTGACACTTAGGATGCGGGCAACTTATACCATCTTCAGAAAAGTCGCAGAGCCCTCTCTGGCCACTCTTCCTTATGACTTGTGCCTAAGAATAGCTCTGGTCAGCATATAGAGTATCAGAAAACTGCAACAAACTCTAGGTAGAAGATGGGAGACTTGAAGAGGATGAAGAGAGATGAGGAGTCTGTATGCTAAAAGGGAAGAGAGAATTTGGTCCATGACAGTAACCAATGAACTGTCCTTTCTAGACTGCACCCCTGTTAGTCCCCATGGAAGCAGGGCCCAGGGAATGCCCACTTAAGTTCTTGATCACAAAGGGATGGAGTTGGCTGAATCCAAGTTTGGCTTACCTAGGGAGGAGAAAAGGCTGAGCAAATTGCTGTCACAGAGCATTTCCGTGTCTTAGATCTGGCCGTGTCCAGACCCTTTTCCCTTCTGATTTGTGTAGTTCATGGAAACGGACACAACAGAGCTGGGTGGCACTCCACACCAAATCAGACTTGAGCAAACGTAGCCTGTTGACACTGGTCTAATTAGACCCACTTACCTGAGGCTGACTATGACTCATTGTCTCCAATGCTTGCTCGTCCCATGGATTTTTTAGACAGAATTATTTTTCTTTCTTCTGAATGTTGATATGAAGGTTGCAGGTGCTTAAGTGTTTTCTCGTTTAGGCCACTAACGGAGGATCTGCATTTAGAGAGCCTTCCCTCTACGTGCTGTAGGCAGCATTCCGTCTGTGCATTGGGTTTTGTCCTTTGCTGTGGATTTCCCTTTGACCTTTTTCTTAAGCAGAGCGTAGCTTTTCCAGTGCTGTAGGTTTGAGATAATCTCACATCTCATTGCTCTCGTTTCTCTGTATTCACCATGACATGATTTTTAATGTCACTGCATGCTATGTTAATGGCAAAGTTGCAAATGGCAAGCTGCTTCTCCCTGCAAGAGCAGGTCAATTTTGCAGGTTCTTTTTTTATTCCCCTTGAGCATGTGTTACCAGTTACTAACATTGCCCATCTCTCTCTTGTTTTTTGCCTTGTTATAAGCCTTTGAGCCTTCTGCACTGTATGGATTTTTTTCATGTGCTTATCTGCCAAATGACTGTGTACTATTAAGTTGCATTGAAATAATGTTATTAATAAATAGTAGGCTCTAACTGCATGTTTTTTCTTTGTTTTTTCTTTCTTTTTTTGAATATGAGAATTTAAAGTACAGTATGGCAATGAGCATTTGAGGTAAAGGAAGAAATATCTCAAAGGGTAAATATACTTGAAATCTACCTTTAATATGAGTGAGCAAAAATGGAAATGGAAAGTGACATTGAACAGGAACTGTATCTCAGCATTAGGGTATTCTTTGTGTTTTCCCAAAGCTAATGCACAAACTGTGTTTTTCGTTTTCTCTGCATCCTTCGCTGATTCCTCTCCTAAATGTATTGATGTGTTGTTGTCAAGACCCGTTACATCAGTAAGACTGAATTGTTCAAGTGCCTTACTGCAGCAATAAGATACGGTGCAAAACAAATATAATTCTTAGTGAGGTACTAAAATGAGGCTCTGCACCCTCCATATGTGGTGGTTGTTTACTACTTACGAAACTGGAAAACGAGTAGATTTCTTAAGGACATTACACTTAGTGTATGTAATGTCCAGTGTAAATGCCACAGAACAGAGTCTGTGGGGAAAAAAGTCAAGTATATCAAATACTTCTAAATTTGTGTTATTTTGTGGTTTGTAAGCAATTCAGATATTGTGTTTGGATAAATTCTAGGGTCAGAGGTCATCTACTTGTTTAGGACTTTCTGTGGGTTTTTTTTCCCAAATCATTTATCCCTTGCTGCCCACTTACCTAAAGATCAAGAAAAAGAATATTTGGATTCAGCAGAGAACAACTCGTGCACCGCCTTGTGTTGATATAACCTTGTTTGTTTTCTGAAGTGGGCACACAAATTGTCACGTTCCTGTTACAGGCATAGTTTAGGCGTTTTGTAGCACATACTGGGACTGTTAAGTTCACTGGCAGTGTCCAAGGATACCCATTTTTCATGTATGCTAGAGGTGGAAATGCATAAATGGTAAAGGCTGGAATTTAGCTCGAGGCATGTTAGGAATAGGAGGAAATAGGACACGTTTGTCGTTGTGCATTGCTAATTCTCCAGTGATTTTAACCAGTCCTCTTTGTGGAATTTCAGCAATTGTACAAAGGAATAAAAGGACAAGCATTTTTCTTTTTTTTTTCTTTTTTTTTTTTTTTTAAATGAAGGATCAAGAAGGCCAGCAGAAATACAAAAAGCACCCTTTTTGCTGTTTATTATTCTGACTTGATGTATAAAATTAACTTTATGGATAATGATTGCTTGTTCTGGTTTTTATGTCTGGTGTTGTTTACCATATTGACACAGACCTGCTTATCCCTTCAGCTTTCTTTGCTGCAGGGCCCTTAGGCAAGGTGCCCAAAGTGTTGAGTTTTGCCACAGACCAATACTTTTTGTGTGGCTTTTCCCCTTGACTGTGCTCTTCCTTCCTCCCTGCAGCCAGTAAGGAAGGAGGTAGATCAAGATGTACTTTCCCTTGAGCTCGTTGGTGAGATTTCCAGATACTGCTTTGGCAAGCAGAGGGGGAAAAATGTTTCCCCCAGTATTCTATTACTGTATTTTTTTCCCAAAGAGTGACATGTTTAAACATTTGTGCGTGTTTTTATCTATTCTTACAAACTCCACAGAGAAATTGCAATTTCTTACAAAGGCACCAATCCTGCAAATACATGAATGCTTAGCTTTTGACTAGCTTAAGTGAGAATTGACTTCGTGCAGACATAAATGAGGACAAATCCAAATCTTCTGAGTTGGTGTTCTAAAAATGTAATTTGTTTATTTTGATACAGCAGATACTTCATTTCTATTTGATTACCTTGAGCCATGTGTCCTTCAATACTTGAAGTACATGGAAAACACGTAGCTTTTCTCTGATTTGGTGATACCTTTTCCTTTCTTGCTTGTTATGGCTTTGCAATACAAACTTCCTTTACCTGTCTATATAGATAAGGATTTATCACTGCACTTATTCTTTCTTATTGCAGCTATCTAATGCTCTTTTCTCTTGACCTTTTGCACTGCCTTCTTTAAAGAACTCCCCAGAAGGCTCTGACAGAAAATGGACGTATTTAAATGTGCCTGAAACAGATGGTGATACTGTGAGTTCCCCTGAATCCTCTGCTTAGCTTACTTTTAAGTTTTCTCTCTCTTTTCTCCCTTTGTGTTGAAGACTATACCTGTATGTCTTGCAAGGTTCCTATGTGTTAGGATTTAGATGGTTATATGTGTTTTTGAGCAATCTTGATCAATGACTCAAAAGAAAACGTTCATCAGATTTCTCGAATGCCTTTGGTTCTGGCAGAGTGCATATTTGGTTTTCTTTAAAAATATTTAGTGCTCTCCCAATTGTAATCTTTTGGATGAGGAAATCCTCATAGCAATACTCTGTATGGTATGAGTGAACAAAAGAAGTTGGGGTGTGATATATTACCCTGCAGTGGAAAATTTTGTGGGCTTTTTGCTAAATTTTTTTGGCTTTAGGAAAATTGCTGAAATGGTGGGTATGGAATTTTGCTCATTCTTTTAGAATTACTAATGAGAGGTGGGTGTTGCTTTAAACAAACATGCTTTTCTACCATCTCCATTATGGGAAGCATTCTTACAACTTTTTCTAATGGTTCTGTCAGCAGTTGTCTTATGAGACTTATTAAAAATTAGGTGGACAGCTGAGCCAGAAAGGTGATGTTTTTTTTTCCCCCCCCCCCCCCCCCCCGCTTGGGACTTACATGAGCTTACAATTTATGTAGCCTGTCTGCTCTTCAGTTCATGCATGGATTAAACAGTGGTAATTTAGATTTAGTCATGTTTATAAATAGGTTTGAGTCCTGTATGGAAAAACATCAACTGTCTAGACATTTAAGCTATTATTAATTATGGTTCTTATTCCCTTTTACATCAGATAGAAGCAAGTGGTATTTCTGTTCTATGATCCATCTGTTTTCATAGCAAGTCCTAACAAGTGTGACAATATTGCAAGGCTGTGTCTGTATGAAAAAAGCAGAGTCTGGAAATGAGTAATTTGTTTAAGCCTCTAAGTCCTTTTTCTCTCCCCTTCCAGACTAGCATTAACAGCATGCTGAGTGTATATAGTGAAACTGGTGACTATGGCAACGTGAAGGTCAGCGGCGAAATCCTTCTCAACATCAACTACAGCTACAAAACAGGTGCCCTCAACATCCTGGTAAAAAGTTGCAGAAACCTGGCTGTTGCAGATGAGAAGAAGCAAAGGACTGATCCGTAAGCAGAGAGAAGAATTTCCTTTTTAGGCTCTGCTAGGGGTGTCCTTCACCGTGTCACGTGCAGTGATGTAGCCTAGGGTTGTGATAGGAGCCTGAGAACTCATAGGATCCAGTTGCTACAAGCCAGTGTTTCGATGATGGTTGGGTTTGGATTCCCTGTGGGAAATGCGTTTTCAATACGTTTCTTAGGGCAGCGTGTGCTGTTCTGGGAAAACAATAAGATTACTTAAATTATCAATCTGTTTGATAGCAGTCTCCACAAAAGAGCAAAAAATATGAAGGAATAGGGAAGCTGAATTGATTTCTTACTTCTAGAATCAAAACTAAAGTATATGAGAGGACTGATGTTTTGGAGGGAGGGAGGGATAGGGAGAACTTCCATTTCACGCATCCATAGATACACTTTGCAAGGACCGTGTTTTCTGAGATTCTCATTATAGTTTTCAGTATAATGTGTAAATTCTCTCATCAGGAAGTCATAATTAGTGTCTCTAGTCATATGTGATCCTTTCGTATGCAAGGTATGAAGTTTTTCATTCTCTTGTATTTTCAGTGTATGTGTTTTCACGTGTAATCAGTCAGTAATCGTATACTACAAAAGGGAAAGTGTTAGGAAAGCTTTCTGCATTTCTAAGGGCAAGTAAATTAATTTAGCTCTGCCTTTTGTTATTCTGATCTATCTGAATAACATTGCTATATTCGTAGATAAAGACCATGCCTTTCCATGTTTCACATATTGTCTGTTACATGTACATTGTTTAGATTGCAGAAATGAATTATCTTGTATGTGTCACCAATGTAGCAATGTCAGGTCCTTGCTCAAACTGGTCATTTTTATTCCTTGCTGATAACGTACTACTTGATCTGCAGATATGTCAAAGCCTACCTTCTGCCTGATAAGTCCCGCCAAAGTAAACGCAAGACCAAAATTAAAAGTAACAGCACTAACCCAGAATTTAATGAAACGCTGAAGGTGAGAACACTGTTGCTCTCTCAGGCTGTGATGAATGTTCTGCTTGTGTTCACAGGCATTTTCTTTAAGTGTTCCAGTATGGGGATTAGAATTTGGAAGAGATACCTCAAAATGAGTGTATTTAAGCAAAAAACAGTCTAGTAATCCTATGAGTTGTAATTTCTGGCTTTCAGCATTGAGGAAGTGTTTTTGTTTGGTTCTCCCCTTTACAGGCAAAACTTCTATTAGTTTCCATAGATCTCTTTCAAAACTGCTGATGTTCTTGTCTAACCTGAGCTCAGAGATGTTAAAAGCACCTTAAAGATTTTGTAAGCCCAAAGTTTGCAACTGATGCTGAAATAGAGCTAGGTTAAAACTTCCCATCTAAGTGATTTTCGAGAGAAAATAACCTTTTGCAGTAAAATCTGAATTTCCCTGGAGGCTTTAATTTATTTTTAGAGCAGAACTGACTTTGATAAGAAAATTCCAACAGCGGCTTCTTGCCTTTCTCAAAAGCTGTGGTAAAGTTCACTTTCTGTTGCAAAAGGCGATGACAGATTACTTCCTTGAGGGCTGGTGGAGCAGAGCGCGCAGGCTCTTCCTTCCTTACCTTTTGCCCACGTCCACTACAGAGACTCAACTATTTTGAGCTCCTCATGAGCTGCTTATTCACCTCCTTGGCCCTGTGGTGCAGGCGGGAATGGCAGAGTTTCTGCCCAGTTCACCGCCTGAACTGGTCTGGCACGTGGACCACAAGGTTCCTGGTGATTGCCCTTCCTTGTCGATTGACGAGAGTTATCCCAGCTGGCCGTCGCGAGGCCAGAAACTCTTTTTAGTTTCTCCTGAATTTTTTTTTTTTTTTTTTAAATTTCTGTGATGTTTTAAATAAGTTTCTTATAATAGAGGCTAACAGATGTTCCCTGGCCAATATACTTGGCTTAACCTGGCTACAAAACCATTTTGCAGATTTACACACACTTGGTCTGGCCAGACTACTTGCCAAGGGAGAGTCTTCTTGTATAGCTTCATTTTTAAATGGTTTATAGTAAAGTTAAGACTTGCCTGAACTGAAGAAAAAAAAAGTGTTAGACTCTATTTAGCAAGGAAAATAGCACTAAAGATGTTTGCTAGTAGGGAGCTTGGTGAGGATAGGATCTAGCAGCTTGCTAAAAATGCAAATTGTAACGAAGATGGCTTACTTGAATTGTAGGTAGGCAAGCAAGAGCTGCATCTGCTCGCCTGAACTATTACTACTGTTAGAAAAGAAAAATAATTAAATGTCTGTATCTTCCCTCTTTGACTTTTATTCCATTGTTGCTAAATACGACACCTCTCACAGTGGAAATGTTGGCATCTAGGATTAAGCATTTTAGACATACTTATACATGAATAGCCTACTTGGGTGGCTCGCCAACTGACTCGACTGTTTCAGCCTTTGGAGAATATGTGTCTATGTCCAGACGTTGTTCTCGATGCAAAAAAGACGACGTCTGGGTCTCCTCAGCTAACACTAGGAGAAGGGTGAATTTCAGGGAATTAATGGGCCTTTTGCTAAAAGCAGAGTATGCGGAGCTACAATTCCAGATGTTCGTAGTTTTCTGTGTATTTTCTAGAATATGTTGTTTCTTCAGAGGAGTTTTTTAATAGCTTTCAAAACCAACAATGGTTACTAAGACTGAGACACTTGGTGAGTGCTTTGCAGATGCAGTTTTACTTGTTTTCAGAACAATTTTTCGTGAGTTACAAAGATACAATTGAAAAGGAGAGGAGGACACTATTTCTAGGAAGTAGTGTACAGCAGACTCTCTTTAGGGGTGAAAGAACTAGTGGGGTTTCTTCCTACAAACTAAACTTTGATGCTCTGCTTCATTTACATATAAGGAATTAACAAGATAGTAGTTTTAAGCATCGTAATTTTCTTTATAGTCATAAATACCCAGTAAATAATACAGAAGAAACACAATCGTTATAGTAACATTAATTACCATTGGATGCATACTGCAAAGAGAAGAGTTAGGTTTAACATTAACATTATGAGCTTTCTAGCTAGATCAATGTCATTTGCAAAGAAAACAAATCTCTCTTTCATGCTTCATTTGTTAGCTGCTGTGGGCTTCATGAAATTGAACTAGAGCTCTGAAAAGCTCCATGGAAACTATTATTTTTGCTTATTCTGAGAGTTTCTTTTTCTCTTCTTCTGTTGGTAGTATGTCATCAGTCACACACAGCTAGAAACCAGGACCCTGCAGCTTTCTGTCTGGCACTATGACAGATTTGGACACAACAGCTTCCTTGGGGAGGTGGAAATTCCATTAGATTCCTGGAACTTTGAAAATCAGGGCGATGAGTGGTTTGTGCTCCAGCCCAAGGTAAGGGTTTCCAGGGGGCAGTGAAAGTGTTGCAAAGCAAATTTAGCAAGGCTTAGTTATTTTTCCTTTGGAACGTGTTTATAAAACAGTGATTTTTTGAGTGTCTAATATGGTAATAAAAGTAACGTCTGTGTTCTTTATTCAATCAAAACATACCGGTTTTAAAGTCTTCATGAAAACTTTACACATGATTAGCTACTTAAAAACAAACAAAACCACCCCACCTTTTAAATAAACTGTAAGTTCGTCTTGTAATAAATGGCAGCGGAGAAATGGCCTTGCAAAGAAATGGATTCTTTTTAAAAAACAGCACATAAGCCAAAGGACTTTTCTACCACTCCCCCCTACTCAACCCTTAACAGTTTATTAAAGAAACAGGTCTTTTTTGTTTCATTTCAAAGCGCTTCACACTTTTCAGCTGTGACAAAATGACTTATTAATCTCTTATTCACCTTAGCCTAGGAAGGTACAAGATAAGGCTTCTGAGCAGGCAAATCAATTGGTCTGTGAAACAGGACTTGCATTCTACTTAGCTAAGGATAGGATGACTTCTGTCTCTAAGGCACCCCCTGCTTTGGCAAAGGTGTTTATTTTTGGAAGAGATTCCAAGAGCTATTGTGAGCTAGAGGATTAAAGCCTTCTGCCTTGCTTGCTCCTGCAGCAGCCAGAATCCCCAGAAATTCCAGTGGTTTAGATTGCCATTTCAGAAAGTGTATTTTTTTGCTGCAGAAAAATCCAAGGTTTTACTGCAAGTGATGTGGAGAGAGACTCAGATGACTTGTTTGCTCTGTGTTCATTATTTTTAAGGAAATAGTGTTATGTTCGGGGTTTTAGGAGGGAGTGTTTGATCTGTGCCTTTCTCTCAGTTGGGTGATGGATCTGATTGCTGTATAATTAATTTCTAGGTATAGCCCTTTGTGAGGCTTACATCTAAACTGTCACAAATTTATATTTTAGTAAATAATTTGCCAGAAGATATGTAAGGAAATTAGTTTCTTCTTTGAACACTCATACACTTTATAAGTGGCAAGAAAGATCCTTCCCAGTTTCCTAGTTCAGCTTTGTTAATAAGGGTGACCACCAGCTCTTCCTTCGTGGTCCCGATGAGATAAGACTAGAAAGAGAAAGTGCCTAATGATGGGCAAACATGTTTCAGTCAGCACTGTGTCCAGGCCAGGATTATACAGTCCTCCTTACAAGCTTGCTTCGTGTAAGTTACTTTTGTTGGGTCCGCTCTTGAAGTAGAAGAAATGTCTACTAAATCTGTGTCATAGCTCTGGCTGATGTCAGATGTTGCTCTTATTTAGTACGCACCGGTATACAGCAATAAGATACACATCTAGTATTCGTTTTGCTTGGAGTTTGTATGCAATGTTCGTCTGAAATTGGGCTTCTTATCATGCAGTAGTCTCTTTGTCATCTCATTTCAATCTTTGGGGAGAAAAAAAAAAAAAAAGACAGTCATGAAGCTCTCCTGCTCAGGAAAAAAGTAATGAGGCGCTAAGCATTTCAGCCATTCCAGCTGGAAGGTATTGTCTGATTATTTCCAAACCCATTAAAAGGATTTTTAAATGAGTTCTTTTTTTACCAAAGAAAGCAAACACAGAATTGGTCTTGTCTGCCTCCTAAGTTGTTATAAATAATGTTTCTAAACTTAAAGTGCTGCTAAGATTTTTGATCAGCAAAGATAATAAAAAAAAAATCAATTATTGTATTTTGAATTAAAAAAAAAAGCACAGGTTAATACACATGCAAAGTACACGGTGTTCTCCTGTATGATCTGCCTGATAGAGACAGGAATGGCAGTGAAACATTTCCCAGGTTTTATTACAGTGCTTTATTTGTTCTATCATGAATAATTTAGCTGCTTTAGTGAAAAGGTTGGAGACTTTAGACCTGTTTCTTCTATGAGCATTGAATGTCTGTTTTCAAGATGAGTGTGGTTAAATCAGAAAAAAGAAGAGAAAATAGTTCTGTGGTGAAAGAGGGGGCAGAGTCTAGAGGCACGTTATATGTGGGTTTGGGGGGGAGGTTGACAAATTGTTCCTGATGTAAGAACTTATACTACTTGTCCATCAGTAGAATGGAAAAAATAATCCTTGCTGCCTTTATGGGAAACTTGATCCTAAACTTGCATAGTTCAGACCATAAGGGAGCTGCCTGACTGGCAGGATTTAGATGTTGTGCAAATTATTCCACAGCCATTTACTACAGGTTTTGTTTTGTCCTCTGTTGTAGCGACTTGCATCAGACAGTGGTGGAGACAGGACCGTTTTTCTCAGTCAGCGCAGGAATGCCTGTGTTGCTGTAAAAGTGCTTCAGAGTCTCAAAAGGGCCATGTTGTTATCACTAAAATTGCTTTGTTCCCTGTCCCATCCTTGTGTACAGACTTAGCCCCATTAAACACAGTTAGTGCCTTGGACTGGAGGCTACGATAGGAAGGCAGTGCTGACTGTGCATATCACCGTATGTATCTCTGGTGGGGTTTTTTTGGTTCTTTTTTCTCTTGATAATAGAATTTTGACCTTCCTGGGGAGTCAGGAAACAAGCTGAAGGCGTTTCAGAGAAATACTGTCACTGATCAGACATTTGTCTATAAGCAGTTCTTTAGAGGCTCGTGTGGTACCTTGGTGTGTGTGTCTCGGCCCTCGAGGATCCTTTCTCTTTATACATGTGCTTTGTCCTTGTTGAGAGATCAGGAAGATTTGTTGATTTGTACCCAAACCTAAGCACAGAACGGAAATGTGAGAATCTGAATAGTCCCACCTCCATTAGTAAATATCACTGAGCAAGGTTAGCATATGCCAGAGTTTTTCATAGACCTGATCTTTAATATAAACATACAAGACTTCTGTTTTCACTGCACTTTATTTTTCTAGAAGTCAGTTTGAACTGGCATAATGTGTTCTCTCTGTGTTGCATCTATTGTTTTTAAAATGTAGTTTCCAACTTCTTACAATGCGAATGGAAGTTCAGCGCCTGTCAGTGAAGGCCTAATGTTCTTTTAACAAGGATGCTCTGAAGAGCACTGAATGCATTCTTTCTGGGCAAGATTCAAACATTTATAAAACAAAAAGGTGCAGAAATAGTAGTTGTGTAGAAAAGGGACAGGACACTGGGAATAACAGTTTTCAAGGTTTTCTATTTCAGAGCTGGACCCCGCTCTCCTCCCTTGCCTTCGTTCCCCACGCCTCCATTCCAAGAGTGACTCAGGAGTGACTCCTCTAAAGTACATGAAACCACTTACGGTTTAAAATCCTGATTGGGGGAAATAAGGGCTGAGCGTCAGCTTAAATTAGCTACAGTTTATATGTGCAGAAATAAGTTTGACGGGTTTTTTTCTGTTTGTTTGCTTCACTTACTCATGCTAGGTATCTCTCTCCTCGATATGTTCACTGAACAGTATCTAATGCCATGTGGCTTTATTCTTCTGAGAGCTTGCATTCCCTAGCTGATAAAGTTTTCTAAAATGTGATTGCATTCAATCAGGAATGTCTAATTATGTAAAAGTGGGCTGATACATCTTGATATGTTTAAGAAGTGTTTCAAAGACTGTACTGGTACAACAAAATTAAAATCAAAAGGAGAAGGTGAATGATTAACCTTAGCTGGATTTCTGTGCTGTTTGTTTGTTTTTTTTCTTTTCAGGTGGAGGTAGCAACAGATGTTGGCCTTCAGTATAAAGGAGAACTGACAGTTGTTTTACGTTACATTCCGCCAGACAGAAACCTAATGCTTCCTCTAGGGCAGTTTCAAGGTAAAGCAAACATTAATGGCAGCATATGATAACATCCCTCTGAGCATTAAAAATCCTCACCTAGGATGAAGTAAAGGTATTAGTGAAGATTGAAACCATACTTAAATATACCAGTTGTCTTTATCTGTGGAAATTTTGAACTGTAAGTATGTTTCTCCTGCTCCATCCTCTGCTCTTACATTGAACTACAGGAGAGAGAAGGGAAGAGGAGTGTGCAGTCAAGTGTTGATGCATGGCTGCGACCTAATTAAAAAAAAATTCAGACATTAGATAACATGATCGAGGACAGCCATATAGAAATAAATTGTCTACATCATAGTCTGTGGGTTCTTTGTTCAGCTGATTATATCCAGTGTATAGCTGGATATAATAGACTTCACTTAGTTCTTCATGCTTAATTATCCTTAAGCTTACCTATCTCCTCTTTTTCACAGTGCTTTGCCTCTGCTCAGTTTTACTGTATTATTGCTGTAATTCAATCCTGTAAAATATTATTTGAAATCTTTAGGGTAAGCCATTATTTTCATCAACAATGAACAGAGGAAAATAGTTACTAACTCTTTGCATTGTAGTAGCACGAGGAACAGCAATCATCTGAAGTGAAAGCAATTACTGGGTAGCACCTGAGTGTACGTCTTGGTGACAGTATTGCTTGTTAGCATTAGGATTTGATAGATGTATTAGAGTTCTTTTCTTTTTCTTTCTTTTTTTTTTTTTTGACAAATTACATTCCCTCTGTTAGCAGTAATTCCAAGGTTTTTTCTCTTAAAAGCTAATTGTTGTCTGAAAAGTCCAGATATACACTGTCTGCATTTTTTTAAATTAGTACATTTTAACATCCCTCCCGATCTTTTTTTCCTGATGCTTTCAGCCTGAATCGGCGTGTACGATCCCTGCTGATAAGCCTCTTAGAATCTGCAGCAGCAGCAAGTACATGTGTCCTCATGGTGCTCTTCAAAAGCAGTAGCGTGTCAGTGAGCACCATGTCCTTTGTCACGGTCTCCGCGGAGCACTACATCCTTACATGTGGAATACATGCGGTGTATTTCTGCATTTTAAGCTTTGCATTTATACCTTGCTTGGGGTGTAGGGCTGCCTTAACACCAGTGGTAGAAGTGGATTCTGCAAAGAGGGTAGGACTTACAGGACATGCAGTTCTTTCTGGTCAGCATAGTAATCCACAAATACTCATATTTGGACAGGACTTCAGACAGGGCTCTCCGTTGTGTCTAGCAAGGACTAGTTAGTTACATGGTCAAGTTCTTTATCAAATATGGAGTGATTTTTCTGTCCCTGCCTTATTAGTTTCTCTACTCACAGAGAATCAGAATCTCCTCATAAGGAATACTTTAATCCCATTGCAGTAAACAATTAAAAAAAAAATCTAGCCAAAACAATTTACATTTCCAAATCAGTCTTGCAGTGTATATATAATTTCTGATGATGATGTTGCAACTCTGTTCGATGTGCAGGAAAGAAGAGCTTCAAAAAGGGAAAAAAGGGAGACTCTCACATGCCATCTGGAGGTATATTAGAAGTCCTCATCAAAGAAGCGAAGAATTTAACAGCAGTGAAATCAGGAGGCACGTCTGACACTTTCGTGAAAGGGTCTGTGGGTTTTTTTTCTCCCCATTTTTTTAATGGCTGCACTGAATCATATCTTGGCTGACCCAAATTTTTTCAATATATCTGTATATATGTGCATGGAGTGTCAGTCCTGAAAAGCAACTGGCACCTCGAAATGGTATGCTGAAGAGAAGGATGCTGTGGAATAAGGGCAGAGAGGTATGAGTTGTCCCAGTGGTTAAATACAATCACATTTAAATGCCATCTCAGTTAAGTGGTACAGAACCATTCATACAGAAGTATCCAGTGTGCTAATGCGCACACTGTTACAGAATATAACGTTTGGTAAAGGAAAACATTTCCACTGAGTCGGCAGAGAGAAGTAGGTGGCTATTCATCACTCCTGGAGGCAAGAAGTTGTAAATTAGGGCTTTTGCACTGGAGATGATACCTGATCTGATGGTGACATTTACATTTTCAGGAAATTGAAACAGTACATTTTTTTTTACTAAAAGGAATAGCCAGACTACTCCTGAATAAGAAACTGGTTTTCAGGAAGATAGAAATCTGTTTGGATTCCTTGTAAAACTGCAAGTAACACCTATAAAAGCTGGCATGCTCTACCAAACTGAGGTTCGTTCTAATGGGTGTCACCTGAAATGTGCAGAAAGAAAATTCATTATCTGTGTGAGGAAATTCTGTTTTGATTCAAGTAAATACACTAATGAGAAAAGATTTTTCTCTCTTATACTACAGATAGTTGAGGGTTTTTTTCCTAGTGCTTAATTGGGAAAGCTCTTTGGCAGTACAGTGTCAAGGAGCACATTTAAACCCTGAGGCTGCCCAGGAAGTCTATCACTGACTTCAAATGTAGTATCTTAACTCTAATTGTGTCTTGTTGTTAACATTTAATATTCTTTGACAGAAGAGGTTTAAAAATTCTGTTCTGATGGCTTTCAGGTTGGATTTTAAAGATGCATAATTTTGAAAAATTTACGGTCCGTGTCACTTGTAGGCCTGCGTGCATGTGCATACATAAAGATATATATAGTATGACATACATGCATCTTTTTATTAGATAAGCAGCATTTTGTGTTGGACAAGCAAAATCCAAACTATATAGAAAATGCTACATATAGGATATACTTGTGTTTGAATAAAATGAACATAATCCTGCGTGCCTCATTATATTGGATTTTTCATATATGTAAGTTATACATTTGAAATGTTACATTTAGGAAATAATGGATAGTTTAAAACGTTTTTCATTGCCAGTTTTTGCTCTCAATGTTAGCTTTTAGAATTGCTGATTTTTAGATATGCTGTAGTTCATTAGTAACAGTTTGAGTGCTGTTACTAAACGGTGACCATCCTGCCTTTAATTCCCTGGTGGAGCTGAGAATTTGTCTTGATCTGGTAGTGTGCTTCAAACTATCACTAAGCTCATAGACTTCATGTAGAAGTTTGAGCTATTCTTTCTATGTATGTGTTCTCCCATGCCATCTCTCTTTGCCTGATATATGTGAAGGCATTTTCTTTCACTGAAAATAGACTGTCTGATTCCACTACAGCTTGTTCCCACCTGGAGCTTGCAACAGACTTCAGGGAGAAAATGTTGGCAGAGCCTTTTTACGTAAGCGGTAGCAATGTGTGGCCAGTAATTCTCTGGAGTATCTCTAGTTAGTGGTGTTTGCTGTTGCTGACGTGGATTATTCAGTACAGTGGAATAGGAGTCTCTTTTCCTCGGACTATTGGTCTGTCATGTGTCATGGCCAAAAGCATAATAAAATTGCCATGAACAAGTTGAGGTGCTGCAGCAGTCTGATCTGCACTGTTAGCTTGAGACTAGCTTGAGATAATTTGACATAGCTTAGGCCACTGTTAGCCCCCTGCAATAAACCAGCTCATGTTTATTGTCAAGTAAAAACCTGCACAGGAATCCTGATCAAGGTCTAGTGATTTGTTTGTACGTGCAACCCTTTAGTATTTAAATGCAACCACACAGTTATTCCGTTAGCTTTGCTGAAGGAGGCAAAGATACAGACTATGGAAATTTGTACAGACCTCTGATTTTCAACTAGAGTATTAAGTTCTTCTAGTTTCTCTAAAGGAATTCTCCACTAAAAGTAAAATGTGAAAAGCTTGTCAGACTTTACAGCATTAGTTTCTCTGCACTCCGTAGGGTGTTAGGCAATTCAAAGTACTGGTGCTAAACTGCTGAAGTTCCTTCTTTATCAGTCATTTCTGTTTCTTTCTGGGAGGACCTTCTGTCCTGCTTTGAGAGTGAGACTGGACTGGGTGACTCCAGAGGCCCCTTCTAGCCAGGATTTTTATGATCCTGTCTATATTTAGTCTCACTGAAATAAAAAGTTTGTGGTTAAGATGAAAGACATGGGGCAAGGAGACCTAATTTCAGTTTTTGCTGTTGATAACTGGCACTGTAGCTATAAGAACAAATGGAGCACAAATGCTAAACATACGCTTCAGGTGTATGCTTAATTTAATAACAGTGGGGAATAGGGTCCTGATCTCATTTGAATCTCTACATGATTGTAATTCTTTGTGACTATTACATGACATCCTATCTACATATTCAATTTTCCTTTTTTATATCTCCCAGATACCTTCTCCCAGATGACAGCAAAGCTACGAAACACAAAACTCCCATAATAAAAAAGAGCGTGAACCCCCAGTGGAATCATACCTTTTCTTTCAGTGGCTTGAGTTCAAGGGATATACGTAATGTCTGCCTAGAACTGACTGTGTGGGACAAGGAGTCGCTCTCCAGTAATATTTTTCTGGGAGGTGTCCGTTTGAGCACTGGAAATGGTAAGTTCCCACCTGACTGGTGATTGCATTTCTTAACGCTGCTGTCCTTCTTCCCCACCCCAAGTGATTCATGTATACGAGGGACAGAAACATTACTGAATGTATGGAAAGTATACGGGAACTTGGGGAAATTGAAAAGGGAGAGAAGGCAACAGGTAATGTGTAGATGATTTAGTTCTTTCCTTCATGAGTGAGACACAAAAATTTGGTGCCCTGTTGTACTTCTGCGCATTCTAGAATATTCTGGGAATACCTTGGAAGCATTTCTTAGCATCCCAGTGAGAAGGAGGAGACTACTTTTGTCCAGCAGCAGCCTTTCTGCTGACGATGGTGTGATCTGGAAGAAGTGTGGGTCTCTTCCTCCTCTGTTAGAAGAAAGTTGTTTGTGGTGCAGAGTGGGGAGGTTTATGTGCCTCTGCCCAGGTGCCACGAAGGAGTGTAATGACAAACTGGTGCTCTCCAGGAGCTACCTGTTTTCAGTATAACTCCCTGTACAGGTGGCGGTCTAAATTGCTTGTCATCTTTCTTATACCCTGTTGGACCGAATAAGCAAGGATATTAAATAACTGGTTACTAATATGCCAAAATGCTTCATGTTTTTGCAATTGCCAGGTGTAAGTAATGGCAAGGAGGTTGACTGGATGGACTCTCAAGGGGAAGAGCAGCACCTCTGGCAGAAGATGATTGACAGTCCGGGAGCCCCTGTGGAGGGGATATTAATGCTGAGGTCCAGCATGGGAAAACGCAGACTCTGAAAGACTTTAAGTACTTAAGGGGTACCACAGGTACGCTTGACTTCAGTGGTGTTCAGGCTCTTGTCACTTTGCCCGTTTGAAAGTGGGGAAGGATTGTACTTTTTGCCTTGGATGTTAAGGCTCCGAGTGAGATTTTAATGCATTCTGCACTTTCAGGCCCACGTTTTTAACCCAGGTTTCTTGTATGGATTGTGTTTCTCTTGAAGCCAGTGAGGACGGGACCTTGTACAGAGATTGGACTGGCTTTCCCTGTCCCTTCTGGTGACTGGGATGCAGCTGATGAACTCCTCTGCCTCTGGCGGGGCACAGAGTGAGCATCTAGTTAGTCTTTTAGTAAGTAATGCCTGGTTTACGTGTCTCCCTCTGGGTCAAAGATGGCCTAGAAGACAGCAGTGATACAGTACAAGCAGATTCAGAGTCAGTCTGTGCTTTGGTATTTGGAAGGTAAGAAGCCGTAATGTTATGAAGGATAACAAACAACATTTCTTTGTCATGTTTGCTGGTTGGGCTGAGCAGCGTGCAGGGTGGCAGGCTTGGGACCAAGCAGCCCACCAAGGAAGGCCAATGCACTGTGTTGCACACTAGAAATAAGGAGCAGGTGAGCTGGTGTACAGTGCTGGTGTTCTGGCATTCTCTGGGTTATTTTAATGCACTGTATGAAAGGCAGACTTGGTTCAAAGTAATCAAAGAGCCTCTAATGAAAATAAATTGTAACAAATCCCCAAACAGTTTCCAGAACTACATGGTATTACTGTGTTTTTCATTCAGTTGACAGCTCTAGCCAAGACCTTCTGGTGCCCTTGAACAGAAGGAACATGTTCACATGCCTGTCACCATCTGATGGGTCGCTGAGATGAGACCCATACTGGGTTTGGACGTAGTTAGCTAAGACCTTGATGCAACAGATTTTGGAGTAGAGTGACGTGATTAAAGCACATGCCAGAATGATTTGCACAACTGTGGAATTTTCTCTGAATGGGCTGGGATCCCATTCAGGCGTGCCCACGCATGTTAATTATTAACCAGAGTAGGACTTTTTTTCTCCTGAACATCCCCCTGTGAGTTAACAGTGGATTTAATGATAAGAGTGAGTTTGGGCCAATTCAATCATTAATCTTATTAACCGTGACAATTGTTCAATGGTAATTTTGCCATTTGGTTTCCTAAAGTGATTTTACACCTACTTAGATCCCCCATCCTCTGGGGACTTACGCAGGTCATATGTGAAGAGCATGCTGTTTTGAATAGTTGTTGTGGGCTACTCCTACCATAATGAGATAGGATTATAATCTTTTTTCAAGGCCAGCACGTGTCTGCTTGCCAGATTGAATAATAATATAATTGCATGGCATGTGATTGCTCAGGGTATAAGACAAAGGAAGATCAGTAAACTGAGTGAACAACGTTTCTTCTGAATTTTCCTAAACCAAACCAACCTTTTTTTTTTCCTAAACTAAACCTAACTTTTGGCACCTAAACTACCTCTCTAACAGAATTGGTCCGAGTTGGCTTGGTTGTTTGTACTGCAAACTTGCATTTATTTTGGGAATAATTATATCATCTTGACATGGAGGCACAAGCTTGATTTTTCACTTGCTGGAAGTTGATTCAAAAAGATAAAGCTTGTTAAATCTAAAGAAAACGATTCTTTAGGGTAAAATTCCAGCTAGAGTTGTAGAGGAACACTGGGCAGTTGGATGGTTTGGGTTTGTTTCATTTTGATGGTGAAAATGGGAAAAACAAAAAGAACACAAAAATTCCTCCAAGTTGGACCCCAAAGCAGACACCTTTTTCTCTTGCCAAATTGAAAACCTTAAAAAATTTTGAACTGTACTAAATCTTTTATTTATACATGGAGTACAAGAGTTTGTCTAATTTTTGAATGGTATTTTCTAACCTTCTAAGTATGAACATTTTAGTTAAATCAAGTCTTGCTTTGAAGGGAAAAAGTCTGTGCTTTACTACTTCGGCTTCTGCCCATTTTGGTCCTATGATAGAGTTTGTGATGAATGGACTCGTCTGGGAAGTGTAACCCGGCTCATACATGGGCTTTAAGTTCTGCCTTTTCCTTCCAAAGGGCCAAAATTTCCCTCTGAGCCTGCACCTGAAATTATAGACCGGGCTATGAATAGACTGTAGGTGTCAACTTCAGTTCAGCATATGAAAGGAAAAAATTTCAACTGGGAAGTAATTTCAGCCAACGTGGTGGTTTTTGCCATTGATGGGATTTGGAGTAGTGCAGTGAAATTACCTCCTAGGTTAGCAGTGACAATTCTGCATTATGGTAGCATATAATAGGTATCACACTGTGCCTCAAATGAGCCTCAAAGAGATGATGAGCATCGTATAAACACTAGAGCAATTTGGAAAGCTTTGCTGTTCTATGGTGTTAACTGCACATTTGTAGGAAGCGTTTGATTTGTGGAAAATGTCACATTTAATTACATCTCTTATATCTTTGGTCTCTTCCTTTACAAAAATGATTTATGGTTTGGAAAAGCACGAGATGATTAACTGCAGATGTGATTTCTTGTTTCCCAGATATTTGAATTAATTGCCTGTAATTGTGCGTCATCACATACTGTGTGTTACCAGGCTGAACAAAAAGACGGAAAGCCAGGAATTAGGCAAAAGCCTTCCTTCTGTATGTATGTTTATGGTATTGAAGGTGCATGAATGGTTTATTCAAGGCTAATTTTTAGGAGAAAATAACCACAATTTTAGCAATGATTCATAAAATCCTTCCCTGAGTAAATAGACACAGCAGAGCTGATGTTTCTGAAGTATTTTTCCACACAGACTTAAATAACTGAAGATGTGTCAGTGGAGAAGAAACCTCCTCTACAGTGTTTTTTGAAAATGTGGTGCACAATACCTTTTACTCTGATACATATTTTTCTAGCAAGGTAACTACAGGGCTTTCATCACTATCTTTTCCCCCTTGTGATTAGATTTTGAGGGTTTGGCCCATTAAAGAACAACAAAAGTGCAACTTTCACTGTAAAACGTCAAGTGGGGCCAGTAAATACCTCTTTAGACAGTGTGGTTATTGCCAGTATCCATCAAAAAGAGCTGATGCTGAGAGCTCTCCAAACCCTGACATCAGACTTTGGTATCCAGACCTGTTCTCTGGAAGTTTCTCTGCCCAGTTTATCAGCTACATTGGAACTTCAGGCTTCTAAATGTTGATGCTCTCGCATGCTTAGATGCCAAAAACAGGCTAACGCAGGTTTGAAATGGTGACCTCATCTCTTCCACCTCCATCGTGTTACGTTTGAGTGAGGGTGGGAGGAAAGCTGCAAAGGCTCTGAGGGACACTGTTTCCATCTTCGTGTGCTAATCCAAGTGCCATTGCCTTCCTTGAATGCCTTTTAGATACTACATTTCGATCTTTCTTTCCCAGCTGGATGCTTTAGCAGATGGCTTAAGAGAGAAGGCATTGGGATGGTGAGTATGCTTTGATCATGGTGCATTAGGCTGGAAGCTTATTCTTCTGTGCCTCTTCCAATGCAGATTATGCTAAGGTAGCATGAAAGAAGCATTTTTATGTATTAATTTTTTATTTTTGTTTTCCTGCCTGGTTAGGCCCTGCCAAGTGCAATTATTCTAAGTTGTATTCTGCAAAACATCAACTAAATTGTAACAGCAGAGCAGCTATTGAGCATCCACTAGTGCTAATTGATAAGGAGAGGTACCAGGAGGGGTGCATTTAGACTGGCATAATTTTGGCTTCTTGAGGGGTACACACATTGCCTAGCTTCAGGCATGGAAGGTTTGTGGTTTGCTCTGGAGAGTCAATGAAGAGAGAGGCTGCTTGGATCTCCTACACCTTCAAAAAAGAGCTCAGAGTCCTATTTCCACAGCTGTCTAGTTTGTGGATTCACACAGTATAGGAAGGGTTGTACCTGAATCTTTGCAAGGGTCTCTCTTCTCTTCATCCCTCCCTTGCAACCCTCACCAGAACGTTCTACCTGAACGATAATCTCCAGTATCTGGAAGGAGGCAGCATGCAGCAGTTAAGTGATAGCCCCACTTACGTTCATCCATACGAGGTAAAAACTGAAATATTACTTCCCTAACATACAGTATTGTTCTTCAGTACTTTGCAACAATGACAGAGATAGCCATCTCCTGAGAGCTGGTCCACGCGCTTTGTAAACTCTTTTTTTTTTTAATATATATATTTTTTTTAAATTATTATTTATTTATTTTTACACACAATGTTAACATTTGAGAACCCTAGAGAAATAGTGGCAGAACACGTGATGAATTCCAAAATAGGATGCTGACTTATTCGCAGTGATGTCTTTTACCATAACTCAGCAGGAGATGCTGAGAAGCACGCTAGTAGAACCTTACCACTGTGTCCCGTGAATTTCCAGCCTGGTGACTGCAAATGTTGTTTGATAAGTGGTAGTAAGACAGTGTTAATTATACTGTGTATATTGACACCAGAAAGTGAATCTCAACTTGCTTTTTAGGTGTTTTCTAGGTTGTTTTGAAACTCACCCTTGCTGCATCTTGGGCCTTTATTTAGATCAGTGATTTCAACAATTCTGCTTTGTGGCAATAACATCTATATGGCTGTGTGCTACTGCTCCTGAGAGCTTGGTGTATATTTTTGAGGATAGTTCTAATTTTTGAGGTTTGCCTAAAGCCAAGCGTAGTCATTTGTTGCAGCAATTGGAGAATGTCACGTATCCCTCGTTCTGCCTTTGTTCTGCTTAAAATCTGTTGCTAGCTATTTGTTTAATTATTCTGCTGGACTTGAACAGTAGTAGCAGTAAATGGCATTGCGGTATATTAAGTTCTGCCCAAATTTAGACAAAACAAAATGTTTCCTGCCCAGAACGTTTTTGTACTATGCACTGTACGTTCAGTTTTGTGGACAAAGGTGGCTGGTAATACATTTGCAGCTGTTGTCAAGATTACTGTTCTATCTTTTAAAATTAAAATAGTGAAACATGTTGCTGTGTCCTTGTGTCTCCTAAAATGCATTACAGCAAACTTCTAAGCATGTATTTCAGGAATATCCCCTATTATCTCATTGAGGTAAAGACATTAGTTATATTTGATGAACAGTGCAAGAGGCCCACCACGTCTTCAGAGGTGGGACTCCATTGACGGTGTCTCTCTGCTTTTTTGGTCTTAATTTCTCCACTGTAAGTGGTTTTAAGCTATTTTTTTATTTCACAAGCATTAAACCTGTTTTCTTTTTAACATGTAATTCTAAGAATAAGGGAAATGCAGTGTTGTCTTCCCCCTTGCTAAAGAATTATTTTACGTGTGCCTTAACCCTGCGTGTTCAGCAGGTCCTCCCCACCGTCTCCAAATCTCCTGCCTCTTCCCTAGTTCGAGGTCCTGCCCACTTGAAAACCGAGGTATGTTCAAAATGCAGCTTTTCTGTAATTACTGGCCCTGATTTTTTTCAACTTTTTTTTTAAGAAAAACCAAAAAAAAAAATTGATCACTCCATTAAATTTATACTTTCAGCTGAGTCACATTCACTTCAACTTACCTCTCAGAGCTGAGAGCTCTCTTCCATCTTCTCTTGGTTCTCCAGTTCTCCAGGTTTTTGTGTCTTGTTGTCCCTTCCTGACCGAGACGAACCAGAAAAGCAAATAACGCTCCTGGCCTCTGGGCCCGTGCTGGCCTCTGCTCGCTTTGCACTAGTCTGAAAATCCAGCTCAGCGTTGTGGGTTCCTGCACCCTGGTTAAGGGGAGACCACCTCAGCGGGCTTCACTGGCGTCTTGGTGTGAATTGGGCACAAGCAGCTGGCTCCTTTGCCCTCACGCCAGTCCCGTCTAGCTTGTCCCCGTGCTGGTTCTGGCTTTTATGAGGGTGGGAGGTCAAACACCCGTTGACTGGAAGGCAGCTGCAGGTGGGGGAAGAGCCCTCCTGCCATTCCTCTGCTCCTTGTACCTTTGCTTGGGGACCTTAGCTAAGGATTTGCTTGGGGGTCTGGAAGACGCCTCTGTAACTTCTGTAGAACTGAACTGCGGCCTCTCCTCCCCTTCTCTTTGAGGTGATAGATGCGAAGTTCTCCATGCGAATTGGAAGCACGGGCCAACCTAATTACTGAAATTCAGGCCGTGGTTACTTTCTGGGTGCATGGGTGGGGAGATACGGTGGTAACTAGGTACGCACTAGCACATGCTGCACGGACACTGGCTTTGCCATCTGTTTCCCTTGCATTTTACAGAGCGTGCAGCGGCCGGATCACTGCGTGGAAGAGGCCAGAGAAATGCATGGGCTGTCCACCACTGCCAGAGTCCTCACTGGCTCCTCTAGCCCAGCCAGCCTTGCTGCTCTCTGCCTTCCAGCGTCTCCTAGTGTTTTCCCACTCTTCCCTTCATGGAGCTGCCACAAAAACATCCTCCAGCCACAGACGGGAAAAGAGAAACGGGCAGCAGCTACGCGGCCGAGAGGAGCCGTGCCATCTCCCGACGGTGCGAAGCGATCGCTCCCTGTTCCCTTTCTGTGGATGTACAGCGCTAACAGAGTAAGGTGAGTGCCTGGAGGTGATCTAGCGCTGAGATTGCACAGCCTAAGCTCCATTATTTCACCACCTCAATTTAAAAAGTGGGTTGCGATCATAAGAGTATTTAAATGTACTTCAGGTTCCTTTTTAGCCTCTGTGTTTTCATTAATTATGTTAGGCGGTCTGACTCATGCTCTTATGTAAGTAGTGAGCTGTAACGAAGCTGCGTGCTGTAATCATTTAGCGCAGAGCTGTAAGGGTCATTGGTGTTTTCATTAAAGCGTAACGCTTTCTGTCCCAGAGGGGATGGTTTGAACTTCAGGAATAGGGATGTGCAACTTCAAATTTTGTCTCTTCTCTCGTGGCAGGGGTTATTCTCATCAAATTCGGTGGATTCTTGGGTAGGATTTGGGGAAAATCGGGCCATTTACAAAATTGTTTTGTGCTGGTGAGAAATTGCTGCTTCCCACAATTATCCCAGTAGTTTTGTTTGCAAAAGATGTTGCATGACAGAAACATGAATTCTTTTCTGGTCTAAAATGATTGAAGTCTTTGGTTCATATTCAAAATTGAAAAGTATCTCCAGATTGATGTAGGAACCTCCAGCCTGTGGCTGTATCCACACACTGTGATCTGTCACATCTTCTGCAATGAATAGCTTGGAGGTGGGAGTGGAAAGGGCAAAATTCATGGCAGGTCTTGCTTCTTGGAAACAGCCTTTAATCCTCCCAACTAAAATTCATGTTTTAAACAGGATTTGCGTTTTGACAGCAGTGGTAGGATTAGAGCTATGGCAAGAGCAGCCATGTTGGTAGTACAACAAAGACTCCAGCCTGTATGATTTTGAGGGAGCTGAATTTTCTGTTAAACGTTTATTTTAAAAAAAAAAAAAAAAAGTGCACTAGTGTAGATGCTGTACCTTGTTTACGCAGTGTTATTTTTCTGGGACCTGAAGTCTACAGGATGAATAATTGGAATATATTTGAATATTTGGAGTTTATTTGAATATATAAATGCTGGGATGAAGCCAGAAATACTAAGTCCCTTTTTCAAACACTCCTTTCCCAGAAGGCCAATCTGCCACATCCCTGCATAGCATACGTGCAGGCTGATTTGACTCCAAAACAGAGGTGGCACATGATGTTTTTCACTCTTCCCCACAAAAAAGTACAACAGAAGATGCCAGAAACATTTTATTACTAATCAAGAACAGCTTTTCTTAATCACAAGATTTTAATAGATGTTCTGTGTAGAACTATAACTAGTAATCCAATCACTCATGCACTCTCCTCCACTTAATTCAATTTCCTGTAACAGCGGAGTGATTGCAATCGCTTTCCTGATTGTAGCAATTGTAAAGCCCTGCTCTGGTTCACTCAGTCATGAAAAATGACTGGATGCACTGATTCTGTACCTAAATCAAAATGGAGCAGCTGCAGATTGGAATTGCAGCAATACAGTAGAAAAATCAGACCCATTAGAGATTTTTAAATTTTTTTTAAAAAATCTTAAATCATTGGAAATCAGTTGATGTGCTTTTTCAATGAGGAAAGTGAGGAGAAAAAAACCCTGTCTACCTGCGCATTCACGCTATAAGCATATGTATGCCAGAGAACCTGAGCCAGAGAACTGTGGCCACAGCAGCGTGGATGTGTCCTCAGGTTCTCTGTTCCACATGTGACACTTAAGGCATGAAGCAATTTGGTGTGCCCAGCCACATCTAGTTTTCTTAACCACTGGTGTTAGGCAGCAGAGGAAAAGCAACCTGGAGTACAGCCGTGTCCATCAGCACGCTGGCTCTTATCCGCCTTGTTCCTTTATAGCGGGTCCAGGACTTACTTTGGGTTTGGTTTGGTCAGGTCTGGAACAGAAACGCTATTTCTGTGATTTTTGTCATCAATCCTGTCCTTGCATCTTACTTCTAGGGCCAACACTCAGAAAGCTCAGTCAGGGCTTCCTCGCCCTCCTGTTGCTCATCCTTGCAAACCTGGCACCACCACCACGTGTACCCAGATCTTCTTTGCCTTTGGCATCAGCACTGCAGGGATTCATCACCGGGGCTGTGCCATGCTTTCGTACCTACTCTGGTGAGTTCGGTAACAGTCTCCTAACACTCTCGGAAGCAGACCATCCTGTCCAGAAGACAGGAGCTACCACCACCCACCCCTTCCTTGGTGCTGTTGCGCTTTAGTCCACAGTTAGCTTTGCTCGCTTCACATTTATTCCCTCATTAATTAATTCACTTGCAGGAACAACCTTTTTAAAAGAGTTTTTTCTAATTTCAGAGGGTGTGAGAGACTGAACTCTGGTAAGGATTGCTTTAAACATGCTGTTAAACTGTTCCTTTACTGACACCAGAGTGTAAAATTAAACAATCTACCTTACAGTCAAAGACAAACAAGCATTTGGCTGAAAAAACAGGGCTGTGCTCTTGAGCAGCAAGAATGAACAGCAAGACATGGGAGTGCTGCTTTTCAGGCATGTCAAATTATGCATCATATCCTGTAAACAGGTATCCAAAGCTGTAACTCACAATTTTCACTCCTTTGATGCTTACATTCTTCATGCACAATGTATATTCTTTGCAGTGGATGGGCAAGACTGTGGGGTATAGTAAAACAATAAAAAACTCTGTCCTTTTTAGATTGCCTCCTAACACTTTTTATGTTTTTGTTAATTTGTGAGTGATGACTTGCAAACAAATATTTTCACAGATCTGGAAATGACAAATCTTTGATGATGCTTCCCTGCCATCAAATCAACAGCCTGGTTTGACTCCAGGATGAAGAAGGGAAAGAAATCTGCTACTCCAAGTCTGTTGGACATGAAAAGCCAGAAGCAGAAGCATACCAGGTAAGAGCGTATTTTTCTATCAAGCATTGCAGTATGTGGCCTCTAGTAATTACTGCCCATCTTCTATACTGCTCACTGTTCCTTTATATATTCCTTCTGGCAATGACTTCCATACCTCTATTAGCTGTTTTTTCCTCACTGCTGCTGAAAACAGGTACTTGCATTGCGTTCAGCTTATGGTTTGTGTCTGTGATCGACCGTGTTATTAGTGGAACTGAAAGACACTGCTCAGTTGCTTGTACACTTTCAATCTGAGGCTAATATCTCTGTTATAATCATTTGCAGAGAGGTATTTTGATCCAACTTTTGAATTAATCGATAAAAGTTTATCTCCACAAGGAATTTTAGACAACTATCTGTTTGCAAAACAATATTTTATTAATAAAAAGACTTGTAAACAGTAAGAAAGAAACCCCAATTTTACACTGAATGAAAAATCCAAAATAAACTCCCAGAAACGTGCCTCAGTTCTTCACTCTCTGTACAAGAAATTTCGTTGGGTAGTAATCCTACATACACATTTATCTAAAGATGGCTGAAAGTACAAAAAAGCATCATGCATACTTCTATGCAAAGTAGCTACACAGCCGGACAGACTTAAAAAATAGACACAAAAAATCTGTACATCAGTGATTAAAAAAGCCATGCTTTTGTGTAGCACCAAGGGGAGAATTATGTGGATTAAAAAAAATTCACTGACAACTGCAGGCCCTGCGATCCTGAATTAGGGACATGACTGGCCAATTTCTGCTTGCAGTTTCATCTCTTCTTTTCTCAAGGGAAAATTGTCAATAAGTGCAAAGAGCTCAGCTGGTGTTGCTGGGAAAGGATAACGTTCCTTGTCCATTCCGTGCTTGTCCATCACCACGATGTTGAAATTGTAATGGGGGATCCTCAGCAGCAGCCTGCAAAATAAGGAATGTGTTTTGTTAAAGCCCGTCATCTACTGCCCGGGCACTTCAAACTAATAAATGGCAGAACCAGCCTGTTGGATCTAAGCAGAGGAAGGCAGGGATGGTCAGAGGGGGCTATACAGGCTCCGCTTTGTTTTCTTCTCAGACCTCTGACTATGACGTGTCATTCCCTATTGCTATCACAAGAGAAAAAAAAAAAAGGTAAGACAAAAGTACTATAATCATTGCCCAATGAAAACCACCACAATGGAGCTAGAGTTACAAGTAGACTATTCCCTTTCTTGGCTGCCACATGGTATAAAACTACAATGAGAAAAAGCAGGACAAAATTATTGGAATCAGTTTTCATCACTTCCTAATGATAACCATCTACCTGGTGGTAACTCCAATTTAGGAGAACAAAAGCCACTGGTAATCATGGCAGAATCCTTTCCTTCCAAGTGGTAAAAATGGTCATTCGAGCTCCTCTGGAGGTGTGACAGGTGTAACAAAAGTATATCCTTGGTGCTCTTTTCATCTTTTGCTTGAAGGAGTTAATGAACTAGAAGATCCTTAGACATGCAGTCCATCAACACCACTGGTGTGGGGAAAATAAATTCAGGCAGCCATGGGGCAGGAAAGCTGCCATGAAGAAGAGGGTCTTGGGGGGGGAATGTTGGTAAGGTGCAAAGCATCAAAATTGACCTTCCTCAGCCTTCTAACAAGTTTGAGTGCTCTAGGTGGCTTCTTGTTGCAGTTAGGGAGCTTGGCTATTAAATTCAAACTAAAATAAAGTTTGAAGCTAAGCTATGATGATAGGAAACTACCTTCCTCTTGTGCCTCATCTCACCTAAGAAAAAACACTTACCTTCTACAAATCCAAATGCTAACTTCTGAGGTTTCCAAAGTTTTAACTAGAGTACCTGTGCTCATTAGTTTACTGAATGCCAGTTCTGGACAGCATCTTTATTCAAGATGTTTAAGGGTGCGTTTCATTTTGATTTAAGTGCCTTCCAGAACTAGAATGCTGTAATTCACACACTGCAGTAACAACAGAGAAAAAAAAAAAAACCAAATGGAAAACTAACTTTTACCGAGTGCATGGCAGGTCATACTATACCAATTTCTGAAATCTAACCCCATTTAAGGTTGGGGGGGGGGGGGCAGGGGCAGGGAATAAGGTGTTACCAGAGCTGCTTATTTTCTACAGAGCCACAAGAAAATCATTTCAACTTTAGTAAAAGTACTTTTACTTTTTTGAATAAAAGAGAAAGCTCTTTGTGCTCTCTTTTTCCTTTTATAGAGAACAAATGTTTTTATATTTTGCAATCCAAAAAAAACCTCTCCAACTTGTCAGCATTTTTTTATTGTCCCCAGTTGAAACTCGCTCCATTTCCTCAGGCATATCACAGAAGATGTTGCCTAAATAATGCTCCTGGACTTTTTTCCTAAATAACTACTACTCTCCCTGCCAATGAGGCCTCCTGGCCCTAGGAAATGCTGGCACTTGAAGTCTCCCTTTCAAGTGAAAACCAACCCCCTGCCACGCTCAACCCAAGTTAAAACAGTTTAGGCACCTCAGTAAAACTGTTGTAGTCAGGCTGGGGAGGCTGAGATAATTTCCCCTTTGAAATCCTGCCTGTATCATTTCTACATGTGGGACTTCAAAGAGCAACCGCTGCTTCCCCTTCCAGCCTGGCCGCAGCCACCAGCAGCACTGCAGAGATGAGCTGTTGCTGCCATTTGGGGCTGCACTGGCAAAGTCCTTGCAAAGTGATTGCAGCCTGTCATGACTGCATCGGACCAACTCCAGCACAAATACAGACATACTTGAAGTGTTTTCAGTGGCAGCACCCAAAAATATAGACCTATAACATGATCAAAGAGATGCATGGGGAGTTCACACGAATTCAGAAATTCACTCACTTTGAGCAAAAGGTCAAGGAAGACATAGCACTTGAAAGAGTGGCATAGACTTAAACTTGTGACCCATTTAAATGTGAAACAAGCTGAAGTCTATGCTTTTAATTTCATAAATACCAAATGCCCACAAATTTACAGTAGCTATTTGCACAGAGAGCGAGCAAATTAATCCTAAAACTTACTCATCAATGTCTGCCTTCCAGCATCTTGCTATGTATGTTAGAGTAGAATATGTATATTTAGAGAGTGAGATGCAGGGAATCAAAAGCAATACATCATATATGCTAAGGTGCAAACACAACAGTAGAGAGAGCTTACTTTACCTGAGTTGCAGGGCAAGTGATGGGGGCAGCAGCTTTACGCCTATTCTTCCTATCTGTGCTGGGAAGACACCAACCAATTCAACTACAGTAACATGTCGGAGGTCTAAACCACACTGTGCTGGCTGGAAGGGTTAAAAGAAGAAAGAGGTGTGTTAGTTATCAGTGAGAGAACAGGGGGTTGATTTGAGCATGCAGCAAGTGTTCATAAAGAGTCCGATCTTCTTATGTTAGTGAGATGGTTTGAACTGAAGTAAGAGCATACTTTGAAAAGTCTCTAATTCTCACTGCAAAGAACTACAGCCTCATGACTCCAGGGGATGTTAAATGACGGATTCTTAACTATGCTAAGAAAAACAACACACAGGGACCACCTAGGAGAAATATAAACTTGGCTTTGTAATGACATGAAAAGATGCCAGGGTATTAAGCATTGTGCCACTAATCTAATTTGGCAATCAAAGCAAGGTATGTGAAATGGAAGTCAACTGCAGAAAGTTTTCTTTCATGCCAACTTGTTTGACCACTGTCAAGCAGTGGGAAAAGTACTATAGCCATTAAATTTAGTATTTTAAACTATTTCATTTTGATCAATATATTGAATTTTCTTGCCAAGTTAATCTAGTGGGGGAAAAGAAAAAAAATATTTTTTTTAATACAACTGTAACTTCAGCCAGCAGTTAAAAACATCGTCATGCCCATAACCCAATGATTATTCATACTGAATTTTGTTACAGTTGTGTGAAAAGAAACAAGATAGATAGAAGCACTTGCTGCTGTGAGTTAGGGAATGATTATTGAGCACAAGTTAAATTAATTTGGGGAGGATGGAAGAGGGCCAGAACCGCTTGGGATTCAGCGACTGGTCAGTCAGAGGCAGCACAATCCAGAAGGGAGCTGAATTAGAGGCTGGGGAGACATTTAAACTGAAACCCAGGTAAAAAGGATTAATCCAGAACCACTACTGCTTCAGCCAGATCCTCCAATGGCTGCAATGTAACAGCTGAAGTTTGTGGATTTATATCAAGCAGTGGAGCTTTTCCTCTTGTGTCTTTCTTTAAAAATAAATTTAAAAAAAAATAGTTGCAGCCCCCCACCCCAAACTGTTTTTACCTGCAGCATACCCAACTGCATCCTGTAGAAGAAGTTGGCTGCAGTAGGGGTTGAAATAATTAGCAGTCTCCGCTTCTCATAAAATTGATCCAGAAGTGCAGCTGCGGTCCTCACATTCACATTAATATTCATGGCTAAAATTAAATGTAAAACAAAAGTTATAGAGCATACTGAAAACAGATCCATTTCTAAAAGCACAAACTGTTAGACAGCAGAAGCACAGGAATGAGAGAATAATAATAAAGAAGATAGGGGTGAAATACTGGCCTCACTGAAGCCAACAATTTTATCTTAAGCTGTTCTGGCTTGCAAGATGGATTGACTCCAGAATCTGAAGTTTTTACAGAGCTTTGGGCTAAAACATGCTATAAGTTGTGAGGTACCATCATCATCCAGCAAAGACTTCAGCTGCAAGTGCAAATTGGCAGAGGAGATGAAGATGTTAGGTTTCTTACCTCTAGGGCATTAAAGTTTGCAGCTGTATTCCACCTCACACCCCCTTCCCAAATTCTCACTGCCACAAGAACCATTGCTCTGGCAGCCCTTCTGGTAAAGTGGTGAAATACTCACTTACGTGCACAGGTTGGCTCCACTCCTGACCACCCCAAATTGTACTGGCATACTCTAGCTGGGCTTCCTTGCAGCTCGTAGCCACCAATGCAGGAGAACTCACATGTAGCACCATAGTTATTTCCATCACCTGAACACTTGATGTAGCCATTATCTGGGGCATTTAATTTCACACAGCGCCTGACTTTAAGCAAGAGGCAAAAAAAAAAAAAAAAGAAAAAAAGAAAAAAAAAAGACAACACATGAATCACCCGGTTTGTTACAGGATAGCATGGCCAGTGGAATACCAGTACGGAAGACATTTTTCTGTTTGCTTTCTGTATTGTTAGATTTATGTTAGACTTATGTTTAGACTTAAAAACCCCAGCCAACCAAAAAAACCCCTCTTAACTCATACGAGCTGTCAGAGAAGGAGACTGGCCTGGCTGAACAGAGAGCTTTGCCTGGAACCCAGAAGGAAAAAAAAAAAAAAAAGAGTTTTCAACCTTTGGAAGAAGGGGCAGGCAACCCAGGAGGACAACAAGGATGTTGTGAGGTTATGCAGGGAGAAAATTAGAAGGGCGAAAGCTCTCAAAGAACTTAATCTGGCTACTGCTGTAAAAGACAAAAGGTTTCTATAAATACATCAGCAATAATAGGAGGGCTAAGGAGAATCTCCATCCTTTATTGGATGCAGGGGGAAACATAGCGACAAAGGCTGAGGCAAAGGCTGAGGTACTTAATGCAGCCTTTGCCTCAGTCTTTAATAGCAAGACCACTTGTTCTCTGGGTACCCAGTCCCCTCAGCCAGAAGACAGGGACGAGGAGCAGAATGAAGCCCCATAATCCAAGGGGAAATGGTTAGTGACCTGCTACACCACTTAG
>NW_010972753.1:8016019-8059357 GCF_000737465.1 Haliaeetus leucocephalus
ATAGGACAAGAGGAAATGGCCTCAAGTTGTGCCAGGGGAGGTTTACATTGGATATTAGGAAAAAATTTCTTCACCAGAAGGGTTGTCAAACATTGGAACAGGCTTCCCAGGGAAGTGGTAGAGTCACCATCCCTGGAGGTATTTAAAAAATGTGTAGATGTGGCTCTTAAGGACATGGTTTAGTGGTGGACTTGGCATTGCTAGGTTAACGGTTGGACTTGTTGATCTTAAAGGTCTTTTCTAACCTAAATGATTCTATGATTCTGTATGTAAACTGAAATGATACAGATGTATAGGTGTATGCAAGTGATTGTGGTGTCATGGTGACAAAAGGTCATGGAGCACAAAGAGAGCTGAAGCTGAAAACTACAGGTTTCACCTCTGTATATTCAAATCCAGATTTCAAGATCTGGACTTGTGAAAGGGCAGCCCTGCTTGACAGATGCGAGTCACAGCTGAAAAAGCTCCTTTGCATACTTGTTTCAGCAGCTCACAAGATAAGTATCAGGGAGAAGCCAGCAGGAGGGCAGGAGTGTGGAGCTGGAGGCAGGACAGATCAACAAAGCTCTTCCCTGATGTGTGGAGTACAGGCTGTCCACCCTGCTGCAGGCCTGGCCCCCTTGTCTCAAGCAAGACAGCGTTCTCCCTTTCAGCATCAACATACAGTTTATATACACATACATATGCAGACAAATATAGAAATGAGGACATTTCTCAAACTGCCTACTGATGCAAATCAGTGACTGTATTTATATAGGATAAAACATCACTCTTACCTCTGACTTTAACAAGAAATTTGCAAGTGCCTTTGTTTTCAGCTCTGTCATACACGGTATATTGGATTTTGTGGTCGCCTTCTGGAAAATGTGACCCTGGTGGCAGGCCTTTCAAAATAACACTTAAAAAAAAAAAAAAAAAAGAGAGAGAGAGAAAATGGGACAGGCATTCGTAAATTCACGAGCATTTTCCTACTGACAATGCTGTAAAAGCCTGAATACTGAAGGCTGTGGCATGCTAAGACTGTCTGGCTGCATTATGTGACTCAAGACTGAGAGTAAGCAAAGGAAGAAGCTGGGCAGCAGAGACCACAGTATTTAAACTTGCCCACCCTGGAGTCATACAAAAGGGGCCCACCCTGCTGACACAAGGGAGGCAGACCAGGCAGGGCCTGCTTGCTTCCTGTAAGGCAATCCATAGTGTAGCCAAGCATCACGTCATGCCCAAAGGAACTTGAGCTTCCTTTTCCTTACATAAAGAAAAATCAAGCTTGATCCTCCCTCATTTTGTATTGTCAGGGCTGGAGCATAACCCAGAGCTGGTGGAGTGCAAGAAAACTTCCAGCCTCTTACAATGGGGACATACCCCATCTGAGTGCTCTGCACTGCTCCTGTGACTATACTAATGAAGAAAAATGGAATAGAAAGCGAGATCTATTGTCACAGCAGAAGGGTGTAGTGACCCACAGCAGTGTTTTCACCTGGAACTTGTTCCTATCCTGCAAATGTGTCAGGAGAATTCAGATGTACTAAACGTATCCTCGGTACTGAAGAAGTGAGGTTGAGCAGTGTTTCATGTAATGGGAAAGCTTACATACTCACGGGACTGCAGGACCCAGTGCATTTAAGGAAAGCACTGTACACTCTATAAAACATCACAGTTTAGCAAGATTTTATAAAAACAGATTTATGGAAAAGCTTCTACAGATTCAACAGATAGCCTCTTCAGAGCTGGGAACAGTTACTCATATGACAAAGTCTACATGGGTATTCCCCATTTTTTTGCTTGCCAGACATTATTTCATCAAAAAGACTTTGGAATTTCTTTACTCTGACACTTTTCAAAGTTTTTATTTTATCAGGCTTAATTTTTTTATGCTGTTAATTGCCATAGAATTATCACATTAGACCTTAACAGCAGTACTGTTTTTAATTGTGTAATTGATTCTTTTTTTCTGTTATTATTTAAAATGTAACAATAAAAAGGCAATGTCACTGTGTCTTTCAACAGCTTTTTTGTATTCACATAAGACTGTAAACATCTTTAAGCTTACAACTTTGAGATTTTTAAGCTTAACCAGTCTACTAATACCAAGATGTAACTTGCTTAATGAAAAAAGCAGATTTTTCTATATTCTTTCCATTATAATAATCTAGACAGACTGCCATAACTCCTGCACAATAAAGATAGGAAAATCAGAGACAGTGGTACCATCACAAGCGCACCTTGCTCTTCCAGAAAGTGTGACTGTGAAACCATAAAAATTGTCAAGGAAATTTTGAAGAAAGTGTTAAGTTTAAATCCTATGTTTAAAACTCCCTAAGTTTCAAATGAGAGGCATTACTTTACAAGTAACTGCAGAACGCTGTGACATCAGTACTCAGCACTACTTCAGGAAGAAGCCTAAAGATGATTGCAGATATTGTTTTGTGACACAATTTGTCTTGTTTTTTTTTTAAGACAGTCAAAATTGTCTCTGCTACTACCTCCAATGCACTATTATCTTTTCATTGTTATCTATAAAAGGTAACTTGCTGTAAGAAAACTTGTTGTATGTGAGAAGAGACCCACAGAGCAGCTCTGGAAAGTTTCACAGGTGCAGTCAAAATGCTATTGTCATTTATTCCATCAGCTCTAAAATAACCACAGCAATCTGCTACCCCTCTACATGCCAGGTCCTGAATGATTCAAGTTGCCAATTTTTAATTTTTCAATTCTTTACATGTGACAGCTGTAAATAAGCATCTTGGATGAATTAAGGGGAAGGAGTATCTGGCCACCCTCATCAAGTGAATTACTAACCAAGCACCCCAGGAATAAAAAGGAGAAAAGGCAAACGTTTACAGATTTGCACCTACTCTGTCAGAATCCCGTCAGCAGTGTCTCGTCCCTCCGGGGTGTCCCAGAACACTCTGGCTGTCAACTTGTTGGGCTCCGCAGTTTTCTCCTTCACGCTTGGGCACTGGATTCTTGGAGGTTCAGTATCTGTTGAAATAAACATCACAGAAATGGGCACATGTGCATGTGTAATAGCTATGCATTTTCTTCACAGCTCTTGCCCTGTTAGCATAATTCAGGACCACCTTCAGCTGGCCTCCTCAATACTGGAGCTGGCCCAGCCAAGGCAGGTAGAGCCTGTACTTCTCACATTTTTGTGAGTAAGAGATGACAACGATCGCCCCTCCCCCCCAATGTAAAAAACTAATTAAAAAGTAGTTATTGTAACTTTATTTATCTAGTCCCCATTTAAAAAGCAATGTCTACAAATTGACTGTATTTAGCTTTGAACTCTAAGAAAGAATACCCAAGATTGTACCTGAGGAGCTTGACCCTTCTGTTTATCTGCTCTGCCTCTCTTTGTTCATCTGTGCAGTAGATATTGTGATTAAGAACATTTGTAAAGCACACTGAACACAAATCTCTCTCTATGATAACTTTGCATGTTATTGTTAAATTCTTGATTATTTTTCCTGCAGCAATGGCAAAAAGAGAAACAACGGAAGACTAAGGCAATTTTCATTTTGCAGGGAATTGCTGCTCCATTTGATTTTTTTCAAGTAATTCTTATAATAATGCCTTACAGGTAATACAAAACAAAAGTAGACCAGGTAAGTTTTGAAAGCCTGTTTAACAGCTAGCAGAACACTGTGACTTATTCAGGAGTAAAGGAGCAGTGGCAATGATAAAAGACCCTGATGGAGGACAAAGGCACAGCTACTCATCTCCAGCCGCTTCCGTTGCCAGTCCTGCCAGCATAGCAGAAATATATGGGTGAACCAAGCCCAAACACCATCACAATCATTCATTTTAAAAAAAATAAAAATCTTTAATAGCTTAGTCTCAAGTTTTTTTACCACCACTTAGGTTATACGCGAAATGAAGTCTAAAGCCATAGAGTCATATACCAGCTTTAAAAATCAACACAGAGACAGGATTGCTCTTTACCTGCAAACAGAAAACAATCCCTAAGTGCTGCTTAAAATTTAAAGGGTGGCAGGCCTTGTCTTTTCATTTGCAGGGCAGATACAAAAAGTATAATCTGGATTTCTTTCAAAAAAAAACAGCAATGAGAAAAGGTTTAGATCTTTATAAAGCATCAAATATACAAAATAATTTCATAGACCTTCATGTTCTACAAGCAACACACAATGTTTTCTACCAGTATAACTAGGGCAAGTGCAGCACTGCTACAACCCCTTCAAACTTTTAATGGTATTCCGAGGACCTGGGACTCTTGAAAACTGGCTTATCTCTATTTCTTCTGTAAGAGTTTTCTTCCAACCCCAAACACTGCAGCTTTGGGAGGCACTTCCATAGGAAGAGATCCAGTCTTAATTTTGCATGGAAGGGAGCAGGGGAGGCACAGGCAAGTAAGTGTGGTACCGAAGTTATTCAGAAAACGTCAAGAATATTGCAAACTGCCTTACACAAATGCTTATTTTTGTGGGTTGTTTTTGCAAATAAACTATGAAAAAATATATGTATCTTCCTATAGTATTGGGAGAATAACAGTTGATTTCTTTGTAGATCTTACTAGAAGGTGAAGCTAGCAAGACTGGGTTCCCACTGCAGGGAGTGGAGCAATCACAAATGAACAGCAGAATCCTATAAACAGCTTTTGAAGCTTCCTGTGCTTTACAAGAACACCCTTCACTAAAGGTACATAAGGCAGTTACTTCTTTATGGCTTCTTTAACTTTTTCACTTTTTTGAGTTGACTCCTCCTTCTCTCATCTGCTGCAGTACACAGGCAAGCAGGATTTTCAAGCGTCCACTCTGGCTGTAGGAAGCACTTTGTCTCCCTTCCTTGTGTTCCTTATTCACTCCTTTTTTTTTTGGAGTACCTTCCCATTATATGTGGAAACCTGCTCACACCACAGCCAGCGAGAGCTCTGCCCTCCTCTACAAAACTACGTTGCCCTCAATAACCTCCCAGCGCAGCTGAATTAGGGTAGGAAATAACCCAGTCTCACCAAGGCTGCTTCTGGCTCTGGTTAGTTTACTGTGGCGACAGCTCACCACTGTGCTATGGACAGTATACATTTATTCCAGCATGACATTTATTTAAAGACAGAATGGCATTTAAAGACCCAGTGTTTTAAGCACTTAATTAATCAGAAAGCTCATTATGCTACTTAGTGCAGAGAAGACTGGCTGGTATGAACCAGCTTGGATTTCCACATCGTAAAGACAAACAATATGGTTACTGTGGGAACCAACTCACTGAGCACCCAGGGGCCAGGCAGCCTTTTTTAGCTGGACTTAAAAATTCCTGGAAAGGATATTTTCTTTGGTCATTTCAGCTGCCTCTTAGCATTCAACAGGCACTAAATGAATCCCACCAGAAAACCTCTGCTTCGCAACAGACCGAGAGAAAGCAGCTGTCTACCAAAGAGGCTCTTTAACTGCAGTGGCCACTGGGATGTGTTAAACCAAACAGAGCTCAGGTCTTTTTCCTCATGCCCTTTCTACAAAGTTGCAGCCAATATATAGCATATTAAGCACCTTGGCCACAGCTTGTCCAGAAGGAAGACAGGTCTTAAAAAACCCCAATCCATTTAAATGCAGACAAGGTGACCAGAGAACGTGCAGGCAAATGCACAAGTGACAAAACTGAAACACAACCCCCCAAAAAACCTTCAGTAAAACGTATGATGTGAGCAAGGTGCCCACCTGCAGGTCAGAAAACTAAACTGGTTCCAAAACAAACCCCAACAGAGGAACCCACAAGATTGCTGACTGCTGGGGAGGTTTTATCAGAGGGAAAAATCGTCCTGTAAGTGCCGGATTGTCAGACTCTCTTGCTTAATAAGTGGTTCCTGGGCAGAGTTGGAGCCAGGACACGCTGCAAGGTGTGTGAGCCCCTATGGCTAGTCTTACGCTTTTTACTACAGCGTCACTGCTGAAAAAAAATGACGAAAAGCCAAGCAGACTTAAGCTGTTTAGCAGGGCTATGTATTAAATGGGTGAATCTCGCCTGCAAGGTTTAAATCACAGGCAGGGAAAGGGAGTTTTCATAAAAAATTTGGCACTGTTCAGCCATGTTCTTGTAAGTTGTCGCTCTCCTCGGCAGCGGCAACTGGTACTCTGGCTCCATGCAGGGAAGTGGCATTGCAGACATGGCATCAGGAGGTCAGCAGTGGAATACCGAATTTTAAAGCAGCCTTTTGAACTTTGTGGAGAAAAATGCGAAGTTTGCAAATAAGTTTTAGGTTTATTATTTTTTTTTTTTAAACATACTTCTGGGACTGGCCATATAAACAATTTCAACAAAATTTAAAGAGCTTGTTAACTGACTTTCTCATAGTTTGTTAACGGTTTACGTTTATTTGCTTGTGAATTTGGGATGAAAAGAGGAAAGAAACAGAGGGATGGTACTGACTGCCCACTGCTTGCTTATTCAGGAGTCCACATGGGATAGGTAAACGGTCTGCTGCTATATAAACATACTATTACTGATTGTTGATGACATTAAACAATGGCTGGAAGTTAATTCAAAACATTAGTCTGTGTCAAAAGCATGAAGAGATGAAGAGACTGGAAATCATAAAAGGGGGAATGAAAAACATTGTCCTGCTCTCCCCAACCCCCTCCACAAGGCATTGCTCTGTATTTCAAAACATCCATTATCAGGGCCTGTATAATTAATGACTCAGAGTGCAAAGCTCGTTTCAGACATCCATAGTTGGAAGCTGTTAGTTAACTACTTAGGGTAAGACTGTATTGATGTGACAAAAGGATGACTTAGCACAGTGATAGCCATTTACCGCAACATCTGTTATACAATCAGCAGGAAAATGAAACCTTTATAAAAGAAAAGGTGGTGACATTTTTCTATCTTCTAGAGGAAAATACCTATTTCAATCTATGTTACAGTGCATTAAGGATATAGTGGAAATATTATCCAAGTCAGTATTGGCATTTTTAGCTAACTGATAACCAAAAGCAGCTGTATGTTGTTTTTTTTTTCATCAAAAGTTATTTCAGCAACATGAAAGCTATCCTTCCTCTTACAGGAGGGGAACAGGGGACAGACAGTCTGCTGTGTTAGGACAGAATACTCACTGTCTGTAAGGGCTTCTGTAACTGACTGCTAAAACATACCTAATTTTCTTTAACTGAAGAAAAACCAACACACTTTTTTCCCCCCTTTTAATGAATATCTGTTTCAGCAATAATGTTAGCCTTATGCCTTTCCTACATGGATCTTCACTATTGCACTGTGAACCCCACATAGTTTTGTGCAAAAATGCTGAGGAGCGCAACTGCAGTACAAAAGGATAGAGGAAAGCCCCTTGTTTTCAAGAGGATTATAAATTCAGGTCTGCAGTAATTTTGCCATACTTGATGCCAATAGCTGTGGTGTCCCTGGGCCACTTCCCTACCTATTTGCAATGACACGAACTTTACCAGCCCATGCCTATGATCATAAATAACATACCTACTGTGCACAGTGCAACTAACTACTTACATGCTAAAGTAAGAAATAAACCAGCCTCTTTGCCTTTGTATTTCATTGCTCCCCCCACCTTAATTTTACTACTCAGCTGAAAGTGAGCTGTTGAGCCAGTTCTCTCCTGGCCACTGGTAAGCTTTTGTAGGCTGCAGTTCACCAATGACTTTTCTGTAACTACTGAATTACAGTAAGGGATATATTGTCAGCTGCAAACTGCATTATATTGTTAGTGTCATGTCTGCTCACAAAAAAAATATCTCTATCCTACCTATCAAGAGGTCAAAACATAACCTTATTAAACAGTTTTCTAACTGCACAACTCACTATCTACATATAGGAACTGTGTGCACACAAGGTTTGAAGGGGTCTTCTCCATGCTATGTGGTATTGCCAGAACTTAAATAATAGTATTATTTTTACTGGATTACTCGGGACTTGCAATCATACCCTATGCAGCAAATATCCTGCATTTTTGGAATAAAAAAGAAGTGTTGGTGCTAACTTAGCCTCTTTTTTTCTTAAGACATTCTTGCTTACTCTACTCTGCAAGACAGCATCCTCTGTAATAAGCACTCCATTGCTGCAAACAGATGAGGTTCTGAAATTGCCAGGAAATACAGAGGACAATATTTTATCATTCCCAAACTTAAAAGGGTTTGTTTTTCTTCCTCTGCCCACACCACTGAGAAAGACAAGGCTTGTTTTTGTCAATAAAAACAAAAGACACCACAAACAGTCTAGACCCAAGCAGCAGGCTCATTTCTACATTTGCACAACACCAAGTAACAGGAAAGCTGAACAAAATCCTATGAATGTCAGGCCACAGTGGAGAGACTCCAAAGCCATTTGCCAACCTAACTGATCCACAGGCATTTTGAGGAAAACCGAGTTATCATACACAGAAAACACTGAGCACAAATACTCTACCACCCACAAGCTTAAATTAAATTACTGGTAGCCAATTCAGATGGCCAAAAAATACCCTTTGTGGGTGGCTGCTGAACCTTTTATCAGAGACTTCCCAGAAACAAGAGCAGCAGCTGAGACTTCACTATCTGCTGAAATCTCATTAGTATGAAGGAAAGTTCTATCTCAGTATTTGTTTATCTCTCTTTTGATTTATGTATATAAAACCAATTATTCCAGCTGAGGTTCCCATGAGACTGCTGACTATGTAATGAAAATTGCTGGCATAACTAATGTGAACTAGGCTGAAATTTAGTTTAGCTCACTGCAACCATGCTGGTAACTACAGTCCATTCATATTCTGGGATATATTTGGAAATCATGACCCCAAGAAAGAACAGCAACAGGGGAGGTCAGACAAAGGGTTTGGTTTCAAACCTGTTTTATCATTAAGTTGCAGAGAGCAGGACAGACTCCAGCACAGAGAACATGCTAGAAGAGCAGCATAGTCACCAACAAGTCACCCAGGAGATCAGCAAAGACTGTTATAAGCATTGTAAAGCACTGACTATTTACACCAGCCTCATCTTTATTAAAGTGATAATGCCTGGACCTGATTGTGTGTGTGTGTAAGGAAGACGTTCACTTGGGACTGAAAGTATACCAAGTGACAGAGAGCACTTTGTATCCCTTGGAAAACTGTCCTCTGCTTCCTCGAAAGGGACAGTAGCTTCCCCCCCCCCCAAAACTGGATAAAAGAGCATTTTTTAATCCATTTGGAGGACTCGGGCACCAGCAGGTACCACAAGATATAGACCTTTCCAGGATGCAGACTAACCATCCTACTTACCAACGCAGGATGCTGGCCGGCCACTCCAAACTTTGTTGTCCATGCACGTTACTATACGGTCGCCTTTCAGCTGGTATCCTGGTGAACAGTAGTACTCACACCTTGAGCCAAAGTAGGCACCATCTAAACACTTGAAGCCCCCATTGGTCGGCATGGACAGGGTGGGGCAGCGCTTTTCTGGAATAGAAAACAAAGATTTCTGGAAACCTGTTATCCCCCTGTAGAGTAATGTGAATGGGGGGTATTACACAGAAATAACGACAAGTGGGAGAAAGTCATGTTCCACATGAGGCTTTTCACACTGTTCTTATTAGCTGCATTTCAAATTTAACTTTACAAACACAGTGGCCTAATGCAATATTTATATGAGAAAAAGATGACAAGTACCTATTCCTCTCTTTTCAGAAAGTGTTTTACAGCAAAAGCCCACTTAGACATCCAATACAAATTGTCAGCTTACAAAATCCAAGATAGGCAGTATCTTAAAGGAGCTTTATGGCTCTGTCATAAAATTATTCCCACAAATCAAAATCCCACACTCATAAAATGTTCCTTATCTTTGTCCTCTGCCAAGAGTATTTGCACCATTCATGACACTTATCACGCCATGTACCACTGTAAGATCCTCAGCAACAAGCCAATATACATATCCAAGTATACTGTCAATGTTTAAAATGCAAATAACAATCCCTAGATCTCTGTTTTAAAGGCAAGTTTATTGTCCGCTGAATCTGAGGCACAAGCTGCATGCACAAATTTCACAGCTACTTACGTTTGCAAAGCACTTTCCCAGACCAGCGTTTGCTTGACTGACAAATTAGCTGCTGAGGGCCATGCAGTTCGTAGCCTTTTTGACAGCGAATATCACACCTTGTTCCCAATACATTCTTGTAATATTCCCCTTGAGGTGTCCTGCAGTTTGCATAACCGTGTTTCACCTTAATGGGGGAGCACCACGGTGTTTCTAGCACAGAGAACAAAAAACCACTCACAGTACTTCGCAAAATGTAAAAGGTCAGACACAAACATAAAATCACTTTCTTTATTCAAGGTCACAGAGAAGAAACAGAAAAAAAGGTCTTATTTAAAAAGCCACCAATCCTCAAAGTGGAGAAGTAACAGTGGAGCAAGGTGCACTAAGTCTTACACACCAGAAGGTCAGCCCTTCAAAGACTGGCAGCTCTTTTTTATTACAAAAAATTAAAGATTGTAGCCATTAGATTGGGGGGGGGGGGGGGGGGGGGGGGGGGGGGGCGGGGAGGGGGGTCGGTTATGGTTTTTTTTGTCCGTGGAAGAAGTGTGCCACCATGTGGACAGTTTAATGACAACCGGACCTTTTTCCCCCCTCATTTTTTTAAATGGATACATCTACCTTCTGTTTGGTAACAAAAGTCTGCACGCATTAGGAAGACCTTTGGTCTAGCTGTAGCTGTAATCCTTACAACATTTAGCTCCCTCACTGCCCATTTAAAATAAAAAAAATCTTCCATAATAATTTGTGCAGTAAAGCTGAACTCTGTGATAGTTCAAGCTCTCCCACAGTTAGAAAGGGTGTGACTTACATAAATCTTATTGTCCATATGTCAAGCCTGTCTGTACACATCCTTCATGTGTCAGAACAACCATTCAGGTTTTAAGTACAACTCCAGTTTTGCAAAGTTACTTTCCAAGTTAGCACCCAGGATTAAGCCCGAACTGGAACTTGTGAAGTGTGCAAGAACAGCAGCTCCTTCACTGTTCTCGGCAGTTCTGCGATGCCATACTGAAACATTCAACTACTCTTTATATCACCAACAAAATGGTCTTCTTCCAGCAAATGGGCACAATACCATTGCCATGATTAAATCTGAAGGCAAGTGTCCAATCCAACAGACTAAGTCAAGAGCTTCTGAGAAAGTTCTGACCTTCTTCGTCTTTTTGGTAATAATTTGTAGCTTCTAAGAGCAACATGCATTCAGGCACAATGCATATATTTGACAGCACAAACCCCTGCACTTCCTATTGTCAAATCCTTCAGAGGATATCAATGTTCATTCATGAGCATACTATATACTTAGCACATATTCAGAAAAGGGAACCCAAGCTGCAGAAATTTAAATCCAGTTCTAAATGTTCTCAAAGGTCTGGACTTCATGTGTCATAGTCTTCACCTCCAAAGATGGGTGGAGGACTATCTTTCCCTAATATCATGGAAATGTAGCCTGAACTACGAGAACCACCTTCTAGTTCCCTCCTGGATGCAGTACAGTGACATGGATGGATCTGCCAAGTCAGAGGAAAGATGGAATTTGGCTGGGACTTCACGGCTAATGCTCCTAGCAAACTCATCGGAAAAAGGGAAACAGATGTACATAAAACTGAACCTTTAATAACTGGTCAGGACTACACTTTAAAATACTCACGATATGGGTACCATCTTCTTGTGAGGATTAAACACCATACTGTGATACTGATGGGTGCAGTATCAAAGAGAGACTTCCCCTTCGCAGCCAAAGCTTCAAAATCTTTGTTTAGCTTTGACAACAGAGCGCACCAACAAAGCCATACTTTTTCTGCAGCAAGCAGCTTCTCACTAGGAATTTCCTACACAAGGAGTGACTAAGCCTGCCCCTTCTCAGCTCCAAGCGTTGAAAAGGACATATTGAGAGGGAGGGAGAGAGGGAAGGATTGCAAGGCAAAAAGAGAAAGATGACAGGTCCTGAAATCCTGTGGGACAATGTGTGACATGCAGGAGGTACATGACAAAACTTTCAAAGCCTGCAAGAAAGATGGAAATAAAAACCCCAAGCAAACTAAACACAGAGTTTTAGCCTTCATCCTGACAAAGTCACAGGAGACATTTAAAAATAATTTCTAGGTCATCTTTGGCAGATCTTCACTTCTAGCTCTTAATTCCTGTAGTTATTATGAACATTTTTCTACATGACTTGGACCAGTTCCTCACAACCAATAATCAATACAGCCTATTTCTCATACATGGGATATTTATATGCAGTGTACAATGTCTCTAGGACATATTCATGCTTTCCCAATGGAAACTATATTTTACACCTACGTTTTGCTGTGCTGGTCCTGAATCAACATAAGTAGCATCTGAGGACTAAAATCAGAGACTAATTGTCAAGCTTTTGACTAGACCAAGAGCATGTTCCTCTAGGTTAGTCTGTTTCTGAAGCAGTTGTATTGTACTGCGACGTGCTTATTTTTGTATTTCACCAATGCACGTGAAAACCCTTTACAAAGATGTACAAGTGGCATTATTCCCAGTGTCACCAAACAGGCAGTAACCAAGGCATGGGAAACGAGCAGACCAGTCTAACAGCACGCAGCAGGTTAGGGGCAGAGTGCAGTTCAGCTTTTTGGCACAGCCACACAATCATCCCGTCTCTGTTTTTTTCCACCTATGGTCCTATTTTCCAAAAGTACTGAATGTGAAATACATCCTCCACTATTTACCTTACAATTATGCAAAGTAGTTTGGTGGAGAGTGATTTTTGTTGTGGATGGGTTTTTTGTTGGGTTCTTTTTTTTTTTAGAACTGTTTCCTGTCCTTCACCCTAACCTCTATCCCATAGTTACCAAAAGACATTAAAAAAACCCCATCAGCTGACTTGGCCCATTTTGTTGAGGGGCTGTATCGCAGTGGCTCACATTTCTCATGCTTGCTATGAACCAAATTAAAACTGGGAGAACAGTTGAGGAGTGTGAGCTAATGGGAACAGAAGTCAATCAGCTACTGCTGCAGTAATGAGTGATGACAGCACCCATCTCTGCAGCCTCCTGAGCTGCCTACCCCACTGCCACTGGTGCAGTCTCAAGCATCACCTCTGACCACTCTCTTGGGGAAGCCATGCATGTTGGATTCACAGAGGCAGCCCCTGTCTCATTCACCTCCTGGAGAAATCCTCTTCCTCCTCCACTAACAACAGCTTTTCCATAATCACTCCTTCAGTGGTCTCATCCCCCAAATTTCCAACTTTTCTATCACACTTGTTCTTCTCATGCCCTGAGACCCCAAACTTCTTTTTTTTATTTTTAATTTAAAAAAAAAGTTTTTTCCACTTGCCATAGGATCTCCTTAACTAAAGAGAAGGCCTCAGTTTTTCTGCAGAAGGGTTTAAACCTGAAGTTACTAGGAGAACACTGATTGAAGAGGCACAACAGTGGGGATGAAGACTCAGGTAGGCTGAGCCTTTGCCCCAGCCAGCTACATAATCCTTTAGCAAATCAGTTCAAGGTATTTACACCTCAGGTTTTCCACATATATAATGTGCAAACACACATGGCTGATCTCTTTTGTAAAGGGTGTTAAGACAAATACACTTTGCAACATGATCAAGAGGCTAATAAAAAAAAAGGCAAAGCAGCTGTTTCAGGTATTGCAAATTGCCTGAGTTTTTCTGCTAATTTTTGTGGCTTTAAAAACATGCTTGCCTTGAGTAAACAGCTGCACATATATTTAAAAAAAAAAAGTGGCAGCTAACAGCTAACAAATGCAGTTTAATGCACAAACAGAATACTGAAAAAGAAAAAGCCCTTCCTGTAGTGTCATTGCAGCTATGGTGGTCTACAGAGAGAAACAAAGCAAGGCTCCTAGGGAGGGGTAACACATCTTTTACTGGACCAAATGATATTGTCAGAAAGAAAAACAAAACCAGGCATGCTTTTGGATGCAGATAACTTGATGAGTTTAGGAGGAACATCTGTTTCATCTAAATATTGTTATCGTTACTCTGGAACTGAACATGATTAGAAGAAAGTGGGTGAGGCAGGGTTTATAGGGGGGCAAATATCTGGGTTTAGACCAAGTGATAGCACTGAAAAAAAACCCCAGCTAACTTGAAAAGCTTATGTGCCTGAAAGCACATCAAACGATACAAAAAAGTTTTAGATCAAAGTCTGTTTATTTTTAAGCAAAGGCACATATTGGTTTTCAAAGGCTAAGCAGCTACATGGAGTATTTGTGGAATATTAGGGCTGGATGGGGCCCTGAGAGGTCACACAAGCTGTTCCCTGCCTCAAGAAAAGATCAGCCGTGTCCCTGAAGGCTTTGGGAATAAGAACAGCTACAGGTTTCCCAGGCATCTGTTCTGGAGCTTCACCATCTGTACTGGGCTCTGTTCACCTAACTGAAATTTGAGTTTTTAGGTACCAGGACTTATGTAATGTTTTTTTTGTTTAACAGAAAGTTTGTGCCATTCCTCAGCAATACAATAGCCTGCGTTATCACTTAGTAGTAAAACATTTCAGAGACTCAGTCCTGTGTTTGAAACCACCGGAAAACAGGCAGCAAGCAGAAATAGTTGAAGCCACTACGTTGCCTCTACAGCTAGGGCTACCGTTTGATCATTACACTATTTGAGAAAACATATAGGAAATGAGGATCATCAAAGCAGTGGCACTAGAACTGTGATGAACACAGGAACTGCTGTATTCGGGAAGCCCTTCCTCATCAAATACGATCCAAGACAGCCATGCCAAGTGGCATGAAGGAAAGCATTTTCTAGAGCATCGTTTCCCCCAACCCTCAGTCCTGTTTAAACGCCAGCCTCAGCTGAGCATTTCCTTCACAAGCAGCGTGCAAAGTGACCGGCTATACTGTTGCTTGCTGGTACACCAGCCAACAGAGCTGAGGGTTCACCAGGGAGGAAGGGAAAATATCTGTAAAAATGCCGTGGGCACAGAAAGTGTCAGCGATGTTTCTCTGGAAAGCTGAGCAAGTTGAAAAACATCCAGATGAAGACAAAAGGTTTGGTAGGAGGTCAATTCCCTCCCCCTGCAATAAACTGCAATGTTTTGTTTGCAGATGCCACAGAGGACAAACTTGTGTGCTCACTTGCACTGTTTAGGGAGTATGTGTGCAAAGATAAAACAATGCTGCTTACATACGTTAACACCAGTTAAGAAAATTCATTTAGTTATTTGTTACTGGGAAGTTTTATTTGCCGAGCAATGGGCCATACCCAAGATGCTGGACTGCACATATAAGGAGAAGCTCTGAACATAGCTACTCAGCCCATTTTTCCTTGCTTTGTCTTTCTCCACCCCCTTCCCCCCCATACCAACTTAAATAAGTATGCTAATGAAGAGTGAGCCTTTTCTACTCCAGTGCTTTATACTCTTAGATTCACATTGTCTGATCTGCAACATTTGGCAGTAGCGCTTCCAAACTCAGGGTAGTTTTTAATATCTGCGTGAATGAGTCATTATGTTTCACTTACCCTGGTGACATTTTGGCTGACATGAGTATAATCCATTTTGGATCACCATATAAAAGGAATTTATACAGAATCTGCATTTTAACTACTTGCCTGCCCTGGCATGAATTGGCATTGATTTATCTTCATGATCTGTGGAATTCTTTTTCTATGTGTCTCAGAGGGTTACATGTTAAAAGGCAAAGAAAAATGAGTTTACCTAAATAAAGCTTTAGAGAAATATTTCTGCATGTGTTTGAAAGCAAAATTTTATACTGAAGTATTTTACTGGGAGGAACATAAGACATTTATGAAAAACAGCAACATAGCCATATGTATGCATCTGTGCCTTCCCCTTTGTTCTTCATAAATGTCTGAATTACTTTATGACTTACCTCTTATAAGGCCCATTGATTCTTTGCAGAGAATCAATAATGTACAAGAAGACACCAATGCCCAGTATTTTCAAGTAATCAGAATGATTACAATTCTAGCATGTCCACAGATTAGTTTACCAAAATGAAACACAGTTACCATTTAAAGTAACAAATTAAATGCTAGGTTTCTTTACTGTCCAGGCTTCTGAGGGATTTTGGCAGAGGAGAGGGGTACTGAGACAGAAGCAGACTTTTTAAGAAAATGGACATAGTAAACGGAAGATTTACTGGTAGTGGCAAAAAAACTTCTGAATCTTGCTGAATGGCAAAATCTTCTAGAATAGGGAAGAAAACCTGAATTTGCTTTATAAACACACCAGTCCGTTCACTCATTCATCCAGCTACATAATTTTTTGGAGGGAATGTACACGTTCATTTGTTAAACACACTTCACTTGGCATTTCAGGTAGCAGGTTAACCTGAAACGCAAACAATTTTGGGGGGGGGGGGGGGGTGGGGTGTGTGTGTGTCATGAAAATCACATTCTCTTGCACGTACTTCTATACATTACCATCAGCAGGCCCAGGTTTTGAGTCAGCTTATCATTGATGGTTTTGTTAGGATGTATGAAGAAGAAAGAGAAGCTCTTCCCAGATTTTCATGATTTAACAACCTGATCTTCCAAGAGCAAAGGCAGTGCAAAAGTTACTTACTCAGGTGCATAAAAGAGTGGTGATCAGCACTTCATCTAATTTCCATTGTTAAAAAAGCAGAAATTAAATCTTGATCTAAAAATCCATGAGAAAAACCATGGAACTGGATCACCAAGATTTTATAATCCATGAAAAGAAAAAGAACAAAGCTTTCTCTCAGCAATCAGCTGATCTTTAGCACATAAGCAAAGCATTCACCTTTATATCTATTGCGTGCATACACATCTTCGTCATCTTCAAGGGGTGAATATCCCGATCCTACAATACAAAATAGAGAAAAAAAAACTGCAGCAAGAAAGGAAATATAAATTAAAAGAAAGCTTTGCGAAAAGACATGCAAGATGAGGATGCAATAATCTATGCAATGCCATCAGCACGGGCTTCTCTGAAGCTCAGATTCATAGCAGACCCAGTTTATAGTGAATTTGGAAGGGGAAAATTGATCTGATAATCAAGTGAAATAGTAAATCTCTCTCACTGCTCCTAGAGCAATGTTGTGCAATGCCGTGTTGCACAAGTCAAGTCACAGTTCCTCTGCTATGGAAAGCCCACCTACCATGAAGCTGAGCAGAGAGAACAGAGGAGGTACAGGTGAAGGGGCACATCAAAGGTTTCACTATAAAGTGGTTCTATAGTGTCAGTGGCTTCTAACAGCCATCAGGCCAAACAGCAGAAGTAAAATGTGCATAACTCAAGAACAACCCTCTTTTACAACCTGTATGATCTTCATATCAAGAACAAAACATTGAGGTACATGACCTGCAAACACAAGTTACACTCAAATCAAAAACACAGTTTGGTATCAAGCAGTCCTCTAGGGTTGTTCAAAATAAAGAGATAGTATAGTTCTGTACTTCTAAAAACCTGTGCAACAGTTAAAAGCTTAAAATAAAGGTAGAAACTGCTTTATAAAAACCAGAAACCATTTGGAGCACCACCATTCAAGTAATTCATCAATAAAACACAGCAGTTGGCAAGAAAGCCTTCAAAATATCCTTAAGCAACATTTAATTAAAATCAGCAGCTTCAGAGCATGAAATCTAGTCTAAATTCTAGATAAGTCTTCTCCAAGAAGGGCTCATACAAATTTCCCCTCTGAGAAATCTAAAAGCCTTACATGCAATAGGCAGGTACTAAGCAGGCTCAGCACTACGCTACAGGAGCTTCTCACACATGGTATCTCAAAATTACAGCTATGGCGATATTTCATCACCATTTGTTGAGGTCCAAGACCACGGTCTGTACAAGTTGCTGCTTCAAGTTAAGCTAAATTAAGTAATTCAGGCACCTCAATAAGCTACCAATTTAACCTGCAAAGCACACAAACTTTCTGCAGAAATCAAACCCAAGAGACATTAATGGCTAGGATGATTTAGCATAAGGATAAAAGAGCTACAAAAACAATGTTTATCTCCCCAAAATTGTCAGCATCTGTCAACAGATTCCGTTTCTTATAAAAAACAAACTAAACTGCCCAGAAAACGGTGAAACTTGACTTCTTACTTCACCAACCTCAGGAAAACCCAGGAGAGAAACCCAGCCCACGCATCTGCAGCTGCTCCACGGAGTAGCTTTAGGGCATAGGGTCTGCCTACAGAAGGGCAGTGCCCTCCACAGCATCAGCCGCAGCACTGCTCACAAGGGTTCGGACCGCCTGAAGATGAGACTCTTTGCGTCTCCCATCACCCTCCTCTCCCCATTACTTGTGCCTTGGGCACTAACACCCAGGACCCACGAACCAGCCTGCGGCACTCAGTAGCTCCTTCTGGGAACCACAGGGAAGCGGCAGATGCACGTGCTCCACGTCAGACCAAAATCTTCAACCAGTACTGCAGCTACGTGAGCCGTTGAGGCTCCTGCACGTGAAAAACCAGGAGAGCTGTGTTCACATGTACCGTAAAAATAGCAAAAGCCCACAACTCTCCTCGGGCCCGATTCAAAGCTTGCTGTTATCACTGGGGATCCTTCCACCAATTTTCAGAAGGCCTCGATCTGGGACCTGATGAATTGAACTTCCGAACAGCTTCTCCCCTGAAATGGAGGGCTTTATGTAGAGCACAGGCTTCCTATCACTTCGGAGCCATTTCTCTGCATTTTTTTATATTTATTGTTGTGGTTGAATTTTTGATGCTTAAACACTGACATCTGAGAAACTTCTCAACATAAAAATGTTAAACTTTGTTGCACTTGAAGTCTGACCGTATAACATAAAAAGCAAGCTGTGATCCCTGAGGGTTTTGTGAAGACCTTGATATGTAAATGAACACTTCTCTAAGCATCAATTATTCTGTCAGAAATTGGGATACTCTTAGCTAATCACTCAGAGGGTTATAAAACTGTTATCTCAGTGTTACCACTCTTAATTGTCCAAATTTTAGTGTGCAGTGACTTTAGCTCTAACATGTACTGATTTTAAATGCTATGTGAACTCTTACATATTTACCTTTCCTTAGACAAGAAATAATTAAATGCTTTGAAAGTCTTCTAACAAAAACTGGCCTTTAAGAGTTATTCACTACTTCTGCCCTGAAACAAGGCTTTGCTCATGGAATTTGACATCTCCCATTTCCAGCTCATTTTCTAGCTCGAAATGAGAAGCGAGTCAGGTTTTTTTCCTAACAAGCAATGTGTCGTTACTGTTAATAACCACCCCAGGCCTGGCTTGGGGAACCAGGGGAGAGGACTCCCATGGGTCTCGCTCCCACTTGCCCATGGCCTCCTCTCACAGAGAGACCAATGGCCGACGCCGGCAGAGCCTGCACGACTTGGGGGCACCGAGGGCAGTTTGGGCATCGCCCAGAGGCCTCAGGCCACGCCATGGAGATTGGACCTGAGGGGTGTCCCTGAAGACCTGGTCCGGCTGAGGGAGGACATACCTACATCACCACGCCATGGTCCCCTGGCACAGCAGCGTCACCTCACCCGGAGGTGCCGGATTTTCTCCTGTCTCCACACGTCCTTCTTCACACGTGCTTGGACCTGGTACTCAGCCCTACCTCTCTCCATATTCACCCACCCACGTTGCTCCGACAGACCTGTCCTTACCGCGCAAGGCACGTACGGCCACGTTACGCAGCGTCCCGCCGGCAAAACTGTCCTGCTTCAGCAGATGGCTTCTGTCCTGGCAGCCACGAGACCTGACCTGGCGCCCCATTCCCCACCGGTGCCACCCCATGAGTGACGCTGAGCAAGTCGCCATTTCATCTTCATTTTCTCAGCCACAAAACAAAGTATTTCTGCTTCACATAGTTCAAAACTAGCTGCCAAGCCACGTAAGGACAAAGCATTGTTCTGCATTAAAAGTGCTAAAATTATCACAGTACAAAACTTGGGTATTTGAGGAAGAATGACAAGAACAACAAGCTGCTTTACAGATGTCCCACATCACGGTTCAGGGTATAGCAGGTTCCTGCAAAAACCAGCTGTGGGTTTTGTTCTGGCAGATGACAAGCAAAATGCATGAAATAACACTTCCATTTTAAGAGTAATCTATTATGAGATTAATCTATGGACTTAGACAATTCTGTTTATGTTAGGAAAAAAAGATTTCTTCATTCACAAAATAATCACCACATTTTTATAACCGGGAGATGCATAGGAAAGCTTTCTCTTTACATAAATTTTATCAGGGCATAGAGTTTTAATGAAACTACACGCAACGTAGCAGAAAACACTTAGTGTCTGTCACCACAAACCCAATAGTCTGTGCGGAATGAATAAAACCAGGGATATGACTGCCAGACAGGGCAAGAGGAGCTATGACAGTAAGCCAGTAAGCCTTCTAATGAAGTAAAAATTCTTGTACAAGAAGAATGCATTGTTAAAAGAACACATTTACTTTTAGTGTTCAAACTGGCAAGCTAATGGGACACTCAGACACACAACAGTTACCCGTTTGCACAAAATCTAAATCAGACCATTTCGGGATCAGTTTTGCCTGTGTTTTGTTGTTGCTAAATCCATTCCCAAGTGTTCCGATGACAGCCTTCAAGCCAATTCTCATTCAGCAAAACACTTAAGTATCTCCTGAAGTGGTCTCACCAGCCTCAAGGAGACCACTTGTTTAACCCTAAGCCCACTCAAAATTGATTACAGATGTTTACGTTCAACATCAAGCATCTGACGAAGTACTCTGCTGCTTTAGTGCCAAAATATACACCCAGTGGAGGCTGCTACCCTGTTTCTTATGATGGCTCCATTTCCACACTTACAGCCCAGCATTTGCTCTCCTGGCCAGGAGCTTGGTCAGCTGAAAAAGAAAGGGAAGGAAGCAGAGCATACAGCTGCATTCACAAATGAGCACAGATTACAATGACACATTTACATTTGCACACAATACAAGAGAGATAAATTAAATACACACAGCCAAACAGGTGTTGAGCAAGATACTTCCTATATTTCTAGGATCAGATCACCCTTTCCTTTGCCTGTTTGTTAATAAGTCTGCAAAAGCTTTGAGAGGAGAGACTTTGATTGCTACACGAGAGTGACAATTTGTCAGCATTACCTGAGCCAGAGAAGGAAGACAAATGCTATCAGATTGCAGAGGAAGTTTTAAGAGGACTGCTGCAGTCCATCAGTTTTGCTCAAAACCCGACTTTAAGTACATTACTCCTTTGCGCACCACAGATCCCTGAGCAGAAAGAAAGACACTATTCCAGACAACAAGATCCCAAACTTCACCACACTTGTCAGGCACACCAATTGAAGCCATGGCAGGCAAAATGTCTCTAAAGGGTAGGTAACCTCCACAACAAAACCTTCCAGATATTACATGGTATTAGCCTTTAATTGGAAAACAATCTTTCCATTCTGCCTTACTGTCTCAAAGGTCTCCAGAACTGGAAAAGCTATCAATAATTGCTTAGCCATCTTAATCCTACAAACAACAAAAACTGCACCTTCTCCAACTTGAAACCAGCCATTTTCTCACTGGATCATATAATTCTGACAAGCAGCAGAAAGGCAAGGTTTAAAATAATAATAAAAATGCACAAAAGAAAAATCAAGACCAGTAGAAGACTTAAAGGTTTCTTTTAAAAAAAGTTAAAAGGAAAAACAAAGCACCAGTAAGTGAGAAACACAACATTAAAGCCTGTAACCACATATAAACCTTAGCACAGTTATTCACTGTAAGATCTTCACCAGGATCGCTGGGATTACCCGCATGGACAAAGGGAATAAGGACTCTCTTGCTCCACTGATGCCCCTGGTTACACGAGTGATTGCACATGGGCAAATCTATGGTCACACACACAGGACTCCTCTCCCCATTGCAAAGATTCACCTGTGCAGGTCTGCTGGCAGAATCAGGGCGCAAGAACATAACACCAAGGCAGGCACTGCACATGTAGCTGTGTACATGAACAACATTTAACATGCTATTGTGCTATAAATCCTTTAGCATTGAGAAAAAGAAGGAATGTGGGCTATAAGAGGCAGAATAGCTATGCAAACTTGTTTTTCCCAGGACTGACATAGAAATTTCTTAACTCTTTTTGAGTTGGAACAACTGAAAATAAGCTATAGGCAACAACAGTGTAGCTCGTGAAACCAATCAGAAACTTTTTACAGTTAAGTGCCTGAACTTGTCCTGTCTCAGGGCAGTAAAGTACAAGAGGCTACAGCACTTTGCCTGTAATAAGGGCTTTTTGTCTGAACAGCAGTGCTCTTCTCCCTAGTTTAGCACCAGACAGACTGAAGAGTTTCATATCTACTGTACTTACAGTCCTGCAGAATACATTAATAAAAGCTCAGATTTTTTAAGCTACACTATTTTGTCAAGTTACACCACTGAATTTCTTAAGCCTTTTTTTCTATCTCACGCTCTTTTGCTCAGGATTTATAAGGATTACCTAAAATTGAGGTACATACTATAAAAATCATCAGCAAAGTCAACTTTCCACTTTAATGCTCTACTGAAGCTTGAAGTCTTAAACATAGCACCAATTTGGTCAAGAGCTGGCTGAATACAAGCCAGCAGTGTGCCCAGGTGGCCAAGGCGGCCAACGGCATCCTGGCTTATATCAGAAATAGCGTGTCCAGCAGGAGCAGGGAGGTGATCGTCCCCCTGTACTCAGCACTGGTGAGGCTGCACCTCGAGTGCTGTGTTCAGTTTTGGGCCCCTCACTACAGGAAAGACATGGAGGGGCTGGAGCGTGTCCAGAGAAGGGCAACCAAGCTGGTGAGGGGCCTGGAGCACAAGTCTTATGAGGAGCAGCTGAGGGAACTGGGGTTGTTCAGCCTGGAGAAAAGGAGGCTGAGGGGAGACCTTATCGCTCTCTACAACTACCTGAAAGGAGGCTGTAGCGAGGTGGGGGGTCCATCTCTTCTTCCAAGTAACAAGCGACATGACAAGAGGAAATGGCCTTAAGTTGTGCCAGGGCAGGTTTACATTGGATATTAGGAAAAAATCTCTTCACCAAAAGGGTTGTTAAGCATTGGAACAGGCTCCCCAGGGAAGTGGTGGAGTTACCATCCCTGGAGGTATTTAAAAGACATGTAGATGTGGTGCTTAGGGACATGGTTTAGTGGTGGACTTGGCATTGCTAGGTAAACGGTTGGACTTGATGATCTTAAAGGTCTTTTCCAGCCTAAATGATTCTATGAATTTACATAAATATGTATTTCAGAAAAGATCACTGCAGTTCCAACTTTTTGAACATTGCTGGGAAATGGAGAACAGAAAAACCAACCCTAAAAATACAGTGATAATTCCCAACTTCAGCTGCATGGCAAATTTCACAGAATAACCAAAAGGAAAAAAAGTGGAAAAAAACCAACAAAAAAAAACCCAAAACAAAACCAAACAAAAAACAGTTGTAATGACACCCAGTGTTGTCCAGAGGGAAACAATGTGAGTTAAATGAGCTTAGATGGCATCTTCTCTGCTCTGCAGACACTGTCTACTCTTGACACTGGGAGGAAAGGAAAGGCTCCTTCCACATATGATCTATCCTTCAAAACAGAGGAGAGCACTTGGGAATTTCTTCCATATTGAAACAGCTGATCAGTTTAAGCCTGTTTAAGAAGAGGGTGACCAGTTTCCACCAATAAGTTGAACATCTGGATTTAGTTCCTCCAATGTTTTGCCTCAGACTTTTACATTCCACAGTACCTGAAGCCATATCAAATATATGATTTTAAAAACTTAGCTTTATGTGCAGCAGACTGTAGAGCTTCTTGCAGTATGCAGGGCTAGATCACACTAAGACCTCAGAAGGCTGGAAGATGTACATGAGGAGGCAGAAGAGGCACCAAAAATGGTCATAACCTTCAGATTAGAGGGCTTTATTTTGTGTGTAAAAATACTTGCACTCATTTTATGATGGTAGTAAAAATGGAAAGCCAGATTTTTCATCTCATTCTTTAGTGGTTGAACTTTACACCCCAGTTCTGCAAAGCTCATGCTTATAAGCCATTGGCTTCGGTGGGATTTCAGTATTTGCTTAAAAACTGCCTGCACACTCAGGTGTTTTGTTGCACCTCATCTGTAAAGCTTAAATATATATATACACATAACATTTATTTTGTTAAAGAAATCAAAGCAGAACAAATAGCAGAGGAAGAGTCAGCAAAATCAATTAATAAATAGCCAGAGATACTGATTTGCCTTGAACCTTCCTACAGGTGGATTGATATAGAAACACAACTGTTATTAATGAACACGTTTAAATGTAGAGAATCTAACAGCAACTGCTCATATTAAGCAGTCTTCAATAGGCATAGTAACTGAAAAGATATTATCTGCCCTCCTCTCTCCTCAAAGGATGTTCCCACTGGCCAGACCACTTTTCAGTCCCCTGCTCGACTCAATCAGTAGTCCCAGCTGTCTTTGCAATGTACGGGAAAGGAAGTTAAAGCACAGAAACCCAACAATCTTGTATTCAGCAAGAGCTGTGCTAAACTGAGAAGCAAAGGATATCAAGACAGTCATGGCATGTTCCTGAATCCAAACACAGCTCACACATCCAGACCAAGTTAATAATCCTATGTGCAGTTTAGTAGCCCAGATGATTAAGTTCCAGAGAGGTTTAGAAATTTCCCTGCCTGTATTTACGGAAATACACATGTGGATAGCACAGATTTGAACTTCCATGCACACCGGCAAGCTCCACTCCACTGTTGTGCTTCTATTCCTTGCAGGTGTAAGGTCTTTCAGGCACAGAAAGTAATCCCATACTAAGAAGATCCCCTCAGGGCTATACACAGATTAATTCACTGTGTCTCTGTATTGATTAAGATGCAAACACCATCTTTTAAAGCACAGGTTTTGACTTGCTTCAAGAGAAATGCCTCACACGAGATTCCATCAAAGAACAGTTCTTTCAAAGTCATCATAATCAAAGCACAACTGAAACGCAGAACAGAAAGCTTCAGAATTAGCAAATTCAAAAGAGGTCAGAGATGTCTGAAGTTTGCATGCCAGCAGTAGCTTATGCTTTGTGAAATAAAACCATCCAATTACACAGAAATCACGAATCTGATTAGGAAAATGCAGGCACAGGTTCTTTTCCCAAAAGATAATCTCCTCCCTCCTCCTTTGCCATCTGTGACCTAATGTGACTATGAAGAAACTCTGCAGCTGACACCAAGCCATGAAGGTGTTTTAAAACAGATTAATTACACGTTAAGAAAACTATTGCTTTACACAGAAGTCAGCTAACGAAATAAAACTCGTTTCATGTGCTGGCAAATACTGTGTGACAAAGAAAACGCTATTCCTGGCATTAGGCACCTTGTTCATTTCAATGAAGTCACATATCTAGAAGTAGGCAGCCATGCCTACACGGTTTACTCTCACAAAAATCAGTGGTGAGATGGAAACTGCATGGATGCAGAAGTTAGCATTAGTCCAGAAAACTCTGTGAAGTACAATTCACTCTGCTTCCTTTTATGTACACACGTAGATATCTTAGATACAGAAAATCCAAAGCAAAACACTTTCCACCATTGACTTTGGTTTATTTTTCCCTCTCCAGACTGGCAAAAAGTGGAAGTTGTTCAAGTGGCTCTGACTTAACCCAGGCAGAAGTCCTGCAATGCAGCAGCAGTCAAGGGAAAAGCTGGCAGACTTAACAAGAGGCTACAAACACCTTTGCAAACACACACGTACAGTCCAGGAACCGTAGTGCAGTCATAGGCTGCTCCCAGGTATCTTGTTCCGTTGCAAATGCATTTGCTTTTTCATTGTGTCTTTAGGGTTAGGATGAGCAGTGTATTCAAATACTGCTTGCAGTATACACGCATAAAATGACTAAAGGCCTTGGGTAATTGATTTTTAAACACTATTCTCTTGAAGCTGTAAAAAAATAATATCCTTCATGAAAATTGTGTCCTTATATTCAATGAAAACAAATGAGGCATTTTCAGAATCCTAATTCTGGAAATTCTAGTTGCTCTGGATTGCTCTTGTGATGTGACATTTTGAGTGATTCAATGGGAAGCAAGGATTTCATCAAATTTAGCTTAAAATGCAATTTTGGAGTTGTAAAATATGTATACATATATGTAGCTGGTTTTCAACAGAAAATTTGTTCGAAGAAAATCTAGACAAAAAGGTGAAACATATGGATGAAAGGCTTCTGTTATTGAAATAAAGTGTTGACTTCTGTGGAAAAAAAGCAGCTCAACAGGCTAATAAAGATATACTTGGGAGCTGACATTGGTAGATCTTCAAGAGAAATATCAGTCATCTCCTGTGTTGTTCCTCTATCTCCCACACAGGCCACATTCCCTTGATCGCTGAACAGTACAACCCACAAGGTACCACAATGATTCATCAAGTAGATGGGCTACGGGGGTCAAGCTGGGAGCTTGGCTCAAAGGGAAAAATCTGAACGCTATGAACATGAACGGTGCTCTCATGAAATGCTGATTTTTGCTTAAGGAACTCTTCAATAAATAATGCTAAAAAAACCCTAATGGCAGCATTTCTCTTTATGATCAGGAACAGTCACAGTGCCACAGACTGTTAACCAAAGAAAGGACAAAGACTGTCATGAACACTAAAATGTAAATCAATTCAGCTGAACAAAATGTACATTCTTTAATCAATAGGTTTAAGGAGGGTAAACACACCACATCTACATAAAATACAGCTACCACAGCTGCATACTGCATGATAATATATCTGCTATTCTGAGCACATATGTGGTCTAAGCCAGAAGTTAAGCATATCAGAAAAGCAAAGCCTTCATTATTTACAGTAACTATGCGGTTGTGCATGGAAAATACAACACCTGTTGATATAGAAGAATTTGCACTCTGTGCTTGACAAACTACAAGAGGCTCTGCAAAGGCTGTCCACACGTTGTCCATGGTCTGGACATCTGTAAGCGTTACTGGTTTCTTTGCTGCTCTCACATGGCATGGTCCACCAGTAATACTTGTCTACAGCTAAACATGGACTCTGTCCCATCCTGTCAGACACCAGCTCATCTCAATTATTCACAGCTTTGTCACCAGTCAAACGGACTACAATAGCCTAATTTACCTAAGCACAAAGTTCCAGGCAATTAAGTAAATTCCAACTATTTTATAAACCTGCAGTACGCCACCACCTGCCCTCTGTTTTCTAGGCTAGCTTCTCACAGCACTTCTACTGCTGACATATGTTTGGCCCTCTTCTCCACAGTGGTTTAGCAGCCTGAGCTGAGAATTGCTCACCTGCATCCTGCTAGCAACCCCTCCTCTTCTGCCAGGACTTCGGAGATTGTGTGACCCCCTAGACAAATGTGTAACCAGCACCCAAAGGCACTCTATTTCCAAAGCTGCTTTGCTGAGAGATCTTACTTACACATCCTAATAAAAATAAATAAATAAATAAATAAATAAACTAATTTAAAAAAAAAAAATCAAACTGATGTGTGAATTTGGAGTCATGAGAAAACGATGGGCTGGCAGGGACCTTGAGATCTTTTACCTCACTGAAGGCAAGCAACACAGACCTGTTGACAGTATTGTTCAGCTGTGCGTACCTGGTCTCATCAGAGTTTCCTAAGAGCTGGGATGGCTGGAGTCCTCCAGGAAACCAGATAAGCTGCATACTGGTGAAGTCAACAGCCTCACACAACCACCCTCACACAACAGTTGCACTGACTAGTCTGCCTCCAGGCTACCTGAAAGGGTGAAAGACTACCTCAGGTGCTGGGATGAAACCCTGTTCAGATGAACACGCTTTGATGCCACAGTGGTTTCCATCCCTGACGGCAGGGCACACCTCCATCAGGACAGCAGATCCTGAGGACAAGCCCCCACCTGTGGCACAAACTCTTCTAGCACAAAAGGCTCTCATAGGCCATCGCTACCTTCTACGCTAAGCAGAAGCAACTGGGGTTTTGGGGGTTTTGGGTTTGTTGTTTTTTTTAGACTTTTCTCATGAAATCTATGAAACTGAGTTTATAACAAATCGAGCCCGAATTACACAAAGTCCCACATAAACAAGATGCTTCAGAGGCTTCTTCAATGGGGAAAGGATGAGAGGACAGGGTACATTGTGGGCGGGCGCCCCATTAGATGCACTAGAAGACTGCAAGATGGAAAAGCAAACTGGGACTCTGAAGAGGCAAACAAATGCTACCACTTATAGATAAGATTGTTATATTTTAAGATCCAGAAAAATAATTCCTGTGAACATACTTCAGTATGCTTTTTTTCCCCCTTATATTAAGATATTATAGGGTCTTTAATGTAGGCCTACAATTTAGGAACAGATTAAAAAGGCAGAAAAACAGGAGGCCACTTACAGAAGGCCAATAAAGGACTGAAAGAGATATTACTACTGGTAACTAAAGAGGTAGAACTACTAGTAACTGGTTAATTAAGTAAAGAACATTTAAGCTGAAAGTCTCCTTAATGACAAGTTCCAGTGGACCTTGGGGTAACTTTCCAAAGGAAGAGATTGAAAACTAATCCTGATGTATTCTGAATTGGTGACAGATGGCAGAAATCTTTTTTTTTTTTTTAAATGCTGACACTGGAAATTGGCACAACTCAGTATCTAACTTTTAATACTACAGCACCAGATACACTGCTTTCCTCTCTTTATCCTTGATCTTTTCTTTACCCTTGAGTCATGTGTTATTTCTGATGCTCTGCCATTTTAAAAATATTTTTCAGATTTTATGAGGAGACTAAAAGAAAGGCTCCCTAGGAAAAAAACTCAGCTTTAAGTATCAGACACTACACCAACACTTGAAAACTAGCATCAGGAGCTGCCTGTAATCCATAGGAAACTGTCCAACAAGTTCCTAGAAAACAGAAGGGGAGTGGAAAAAATGTGAAGTTACTGACTGTGATCTCCTCTTGCTCTTCAGTAAATGGAGTCACACAGTGTCAGAAGTGACACAGAACTACAGTAAACCCTATGCTGGCAGCAAGCTCCCTTGAGGACTTCTCCCCTGTGCAACTTTTCTTTACCTTCTCTGCTTAAGTCATCACTTAAAAAAAGTATCTTCTGTTGTGGTTCACTATCCTCAACTAGCTCAAGCAGGACTTCTCCCCAAGTTAGCTTCAACTTGTCAGCCTGCATTTTCTCACTAGTTACCTTCTTATGAATAAATACGACTGTAGTCCAGAAGTCTGTCACAGCATACTTTACTTCTCACGTCCATGTGAGCAGCTTCCTTTTAGAGAAATTAGAAGCATAAACATTGGTTTACAAAGTCCCTGCTCTAGAAAATTTGTTATTTTATCCACAACACCTGCAAACACCCTGCAAACAGATGAAAGCATTAAGGGCTGTTGGCATCAATACTGGAGGGCCTTCTTGGAAGAAAAATAGAGACTTCCAAGGACTCCAGGACTACTTATGCTTTACTAGTGCTTTGCAAGGGTAGCATGAAGGAGAAAAAGCAGGCATTACACTACGGAGGAAGAGCTCAGAGTCATGTAGGGCAGTGAGCAGGTCAAAAACTGAGCAAAGACAACAGAAAAAGAGGTGGAATAAAAAACAAACAAACAAAAAAAAACACAAAAAGAGGTGCAGAGGAACTTGAAATTTAATAGCAAACTAATCAATTGAAGGAAAAAGTAAACAACTGCTGTCAAGACTTAGGAGGTAGGAATTTAATTTATTTCTGAAGACTAATATTAAAAACAGCCTCAAAACAAACAGTATTTAATATGGAGTCCACAGTCAAAAGCACAGAAATTGTATAAACCAAGTGATGAGAATTGGCTTGTTCATTTTGTTTGAAATAATAAATGTTAATCATATCCTAAGGTAGATTCAAAAGTTCTTCTGCTACAGCCAGCATACAATAATGCTGATTAGATTTTAAAGGAATACTTGAGATACTCCCCCCAAACCCTTGCTCATTTTTCATTAATATTCATGTCAGTGGCAACTCCCAATCAGAAGGATATTCTCCAAGTTCTCACGTCCACTGAAAACAAGAGGTTAAACAAGTTTCCTTCCTGAAGAGTGGTTACCAAGGTTGTTTGTAAGGATATTGGCTTAGATGCTCCAGTTCCACTAATGATACATGCGTATCACAGAAGTCACAAAAGTATTACAAAAAAATACACTGTATTGCTGGCTTTAGATACAACACACTTTGATCTTTTGGTGATTCTTTTAAACTGTATCTGCTGAAATTACATGATTGGTGAGAAGCATTAGCTTTATATTAAAAATATAGCCATACTGCCAAAGACTGCTCGGAAACTTCAAATGCCCCAAACTAGAAAGTAAATAAAAATAAATCAACATAAAATTCAATTTCCTCTGTCTTTGGAACTCTAACTGCTGGTTTAAAGCAAAAAGAAACCTGGCAATACCAACATAATAACTTAAACAAAATTAATGACCCCAACACACCGAAACCACGTTTCCAGAATTACACCCTGCTCCTTCAGGAGAGGGAAAAGGGCAGTGAAAATCCATTGCCACTACCAGAAACAGCAAAGGTGACTGGAGCACCTAAAAGGGGACCCTAAAAGAAACCTTTTGGAGAGAAGAGGAGCATCTTGCAGTAAATGCTGTGGGCTGCTTCTCCTTTGGTAACCCAGTCCCAGCTTCAGCAGAGCTTCCACACTGCTTGGCCAGGCAGTGAGCGGCCCGGGCGTGCAGAACGGATGGCCACGCTCTGGGTCCCTTTCGTTAAGGGAAGGCTGATGCCTAGCATTGATGAACAACATCTGTCAGGAATGACCAGCTCTAGCAAGCAAGCTGGCAGAGCGCTTCAAATTACCAAGGTCAGGGTTCACTTAACATAATTAGGATATAATCCTTTAATAGCCAGTTCTATGAATTTTAGTTGTCCACAAAGGCAGTTTAGTCAAGTTTCGTAAGTGTCCTGAAGATGGCAAATAGAGGCTCTCAGAAAGAACAAGCCAAACTCACAGCAGAAGAGACATTTTAAAATAACAGATTTATGGATTTGTTTGTATTTTTGTCACATGAAGTTTCTTCTGAGTGTCAAAATACTATGCTATTCAAAGAAACTGGGGACATACAGCAAAGATCAGTTATTTTGTCTCATGAAGACAAGATAGAGATGCCATCGTATTTCTCACCATTTCCTCCTCACAGAAGCAAAAAAGTCTGAAAAACTGACTCATGAGATTTCAGGGCTTGCCATTAAAGGCAGACTGACAACCTGCAAGTTTGTCATACAGACTGGAGATACGGATGTAAAAAGGGAGCATGTCAGACACACTGACAACTAAAAAAGAAAAAAAAGTTATTAATCCACAGAAAAAGTACTAAGCTAGTAATAATTCTCACAGAAAAATGAAACCATTGCCTAAATCATTACTAAGAATTAATACACTCTAAATAATGTGTAATTTAACCCAAAAATCCAGCTGGAGTTCAAACACATTAGACATATCGCTCCCCGTAACGCTCACACCAGCTCCAACCCTGCCAGCCCCTTGCACATCAGGGCCCCTGGCTTGGCCTCAGAGCCACTCTGTCCCTGCAGCAGGAGCTGGTCCCCATCCCAGCTCTGCTCCCTGCCTCCGGGCTGCTGGGGAAGGTCCCTGTCCCACTGCCAGTCCTCATGGCACCATGACAGCCCTAATCATGAAGGCGTCTATGTGGAAATGAGAAATTTGAAAGCCCCCCCCCCCCCCCCCCCTTTTTTTTTAAATAACAAAAAATATCAACTCCACAGTTTTCTATGTATCTCAACCAGGCATGACGTTTCACAGAAAATAAATACAATCTCTTCAGCTAGGGAGCCTGCATAGCTTTTGGAAAAAGCCTTAATGATTTGGACCACCCAGACACAAACAAGAAATCAAATGCTCAGGTTCCTTGATTTAGTGCTCTTGCCTTCCATGTCAAATCTGATCCCGTGTCATTAAAAACGGTGAAAGATTTGACATGGATTTCCACTGCAAACAGACCAAATAATAACCAAAGGATCCACACAATTGCTTATCTACAAATGGGCTTTTGAATTTTGTTGATTTATTTTCATGATTTAAAGTTCCCCTTCTTTCTTACAAAATTTTACTATGATATGCAAAATTGGAAACATACAGTCAGTTCCACAGTGTGGTGTGTCTTGCGTGCAAAAGACAACCAGCATTATTCCCCCGCTGCTTATATATAGTCCTGTACTGGCCTTGTTACATCAAAGAAAATGGGATGTTACACTTCGCACAAACTACTAGCAGAAGCCAAGGGGTTACACAAGCTGTACACGGCAGCTATCCAGTCATCTGCCTCTCACCGCTCTGCCCTTCTGCAGCGGACAGGCTCTTCGGCATCTCTTATTTGCAAAGGCACCAGTTCAACAGCAGCCTGATACAAGCCAACATTTGCCAGTAAGAAATCAGGCCAAGGCTAACCTCCAACAAGACCTCACAATAAGCTTCCTGGTTCCAACTCCCTCACCCAGCTCGCTCTGAGAACAGAACTCACTTTCGGGGAAAAAGCAGCTATATTACAGGTTGTTTTAACCACCCCTCGACAACCCGCCACCTTGGCAAGAAGCTGTTAGCAGGACCAGTTCATCAGCCAGCTCCCTGATGTACAGCTTGCTCGAGCCTTTGGAAATTTTCAGGAGCTTGTTAGAAGGGCTGCAGCACTCTCATCGCAGGTGGCTGACAACTAAAAGCCCAAAAGAGATGCAATCCTGTATGAACTTGTAAGCTGTTGTATACCGTGGAGCCTGCCAAGCCTTCCTCCTCCCCTGCTCACACACGCATAGTATCTCACTGCGATGGCAGGGATTCCTCACAGCTCTTTCCACAGTGGAAACTAGAAGTGACTAAGTGACTAAGAATTAAACAGGACTGTTTTAAAAGAACTGTTTGAGAAATATAATCCAAAACACAAACTGCTGCATCAGCTCTCACAAGGGCTTAGGAGGAGGGTGATGAGAAGAGCCTGCAGTTTGTTGAACGGTACTGGTGCACAGGGCTTTCCAGCTGAACTTTAAATTGTGCAATAACTGACCTATGCAGCCACGAGGTCTTATTTATGTCTTCCCTTTGCGCACTTCTGTTGCCACTTGTCAGTTGCACTTATCATGGTGTCTTTATCCAAGAAAGACTGAGAACATTTTGGAGGGCATGGCTTCCTGTGAACTGGAACCCTGAGAACCATCAGGCTCTACACCACAAAAAAACATTAATAATACATGAATTTATTCTCATGTGTCATGTACTACAATATGAATTTTTTCTGTTCCCCGCCCTGCCTTCTCATTGTCTTTGTGCAATAAAAAATAGCTTTGTTAAAGGCAGAAGAGTAAAGAGAGACCAGGGTTGTGCTTTAGGGACTACATTCACCCACTGCAAATAAATCAAACCTCATTTTCACTGTGAGGGGCTTACAAACATGGAAATATTTTATAACTCAAATGGAGGACTTATTTTCAATTCCTTTGTACTGATCTGTTTTGGCAAACCAGTTTACTCTTCCAACAGGGAAATCAGCTATAAATCAATCATATTATCTTCCTGATGAGGTACAAGTTATCTTTTATTGCACACACAATATATGTGGTTTTTAATGTATGTTATAGCTAAAAAGTCTGAATCATTTTACAAGTATGCCACATATTAAAGATTTCCCTACAAACTGCCAGACAAAAATATTGCAAAAGGATGATTTTGGATAAGAGTAAAACAAAGGAACTTTCAGGGCTGCAGTGCACATCCCGCACTGTTACTGGTATCTAAGAGGTCTGAAATGCCTTGGAGCCATCTAAAGATAGAGTTTAATATTCTTTTTAATATTCTGGTTTTGACATTCAGTTTGAGAGGGGCACAGAATCCCCAACTGGAAGCACTTCTCTTAAAAACAGAGCCAAAAAAACAATACAGGTGTTCATATTTTCCAAAAAGATGACAAGTTGTCAGCCAGTTAACCACTGCAAGCTTCTAGTGTGCTGGTGGAAAGGGCAAAAAGGTATCGGTGATATCAACAGCACTGCTGGCCATTTATACAAAAGTTGCCTTCCCTTACCACAGAACTACTCAGGATTTGATGCATTTGACTGGAAATTTACTTAAAGTCAAAGCAAGTTTTCAGTTACTGTTATCTCCCGTTTCTCCCAGACACGTATTTCCTACCTTGTTACAACAGATGTCAAGTAACAATGAGAAACTCAAATTGTGGTTCCTGATAGCTACCAACACGGAAACACAGCCAGAAGCTGTAACTGAAGCAGTAACTAGGGCAATGGAAGGACTAGCCAGAAGAGCACAGAGGTATGCCCAGAACCATAGCCAGGCACACGTCACCCCTTTTCAGCTTTAAAGACACCCAAGAGCAACCTCTAGCAGTTCCACAACTAAACACACCCACATGGTTTTACTTAATATGATGCACAGCACATGCAATAGTAATAACAGTACTTGCTCTTTATATGAATGTTTTCAGTCAAAGCTCTCCAGACAAACCATATTACAAAGGGGATGCAGACACAGCCTAACCAGCTGCCTTAATGTCACAAAAAGGAATCAGTAGTACAAAGTTGAAGCAAACTACCAGTGAGATGCCTTTACAAAAAACACCTTCAGCGAGACATCCCTTTTTTCCTTACTACAGCAATAAGAAAGGTACCCCCTTTCCGCATGGGGCACTCACATACATTCCTTTCCCAGAAAAGTAAAGTATGGGAAAGACCTTTTTGTTATTTGTTGCGTTGTTTTTTTTATTTAAACATTTCACTGCCACTGTAACTTAGCACCATGCATATTGTTTCTGCTGTCTGCCTCTGGGCAGCTTAGAACAGTGAATGTCTGCAAGCCAACGTGTTTTTAATCTTCAAGAATAGCTAGACAGAGGCATGTTAATTTTGGCCTGTTTTACTTATGAGTGACACAATATAACTAGAGAGCCACAATGGATGGACTCAAGACAGGCAGATTTGAATCAAGTAATTACTTTTAACTGCATTGCCCTAAAGTTGACAGCTCTAAGAAAAGTGCAATTGGCATAGGCTCATAACTTCACTCTGAGGCAGGAGTTGGAAGCAGCATCTCCCCCCATCTGGCCAGTCAGTGTCAGGAAGCCTGATGAAAAGACCTCTGAGGGACACAGGAATGGACCACAGACCCCAGCAGGCTAAAACTCTCACGGTACAGCCTAAAAGGAGACAGACTTTGCTAAGTGACTCATGTTGCCAGCCCACACTGGTTAAGTGTAGGTTTTGGGTAAACCATGCAGCATGACACGGCACCGCTGGAGAAGCCTGAATACATGACTGCTTTCAAACTGCAATGCTATTCTTAGTGGATATATGTACAACACGTCTAAATCCAGTACCCTAAACAGCAATGGCATTTCCTGAAAAGAACAAGAAGAGGGCAAGAAGTAGGGAAGAGTAAAATCAGATGTCTTCAATCACACTGCTCAAATTGTAAGAAAGCCTGTCTATTCAGTGTTGTGACAGATTTTAAATTTTACACGACTGGAAAAAAGGGGTTTCCTTCTGTACCACCACCACAGTAATTTCAGAATCTTCAAAACAAACTTTCCTTATAACACAAACTTCTAAATCATCCAAATTGCATATGTCAAGTATTCTCACACATGTATATTTTTACCCACTGCAAGATCTGGAGCAAGTGACAACAGTAACATAAAATTTAATGTTGTATATTTTCCTGCAAAGTTGCAGAAGTTTCTCTGAGCCTCCCTGAAGGACACAGCTGCATGTCACAATTCAAAGGCATATATACACATATGTAGATACTTACCAGTTTCAAACAAACGAATGCAATCAAGAATCTTTACGATTTGCATTTTGCTTTTTTGGTTTGGGGGGGTTTTCCCCCCCCCCCCTTGAAAATAGCTCATAATGACCCATCTCACAAGAGCAACCCAGAATATGTATCATTTCAAGCATTCTCATTTCTTTTTGAGCTCTGTACACTGAGCAAAACTTGGTCTCTCAGAGCAGCTAACCTAAACTCCACCGATGGCATCTGTCCTCAGATGAAGACAGTTTCATTGAGTAAGCAAAAACCGTGAAGTTATACAAATTGCATCTGCTCAAACAGCAAAAACCTTTGCCAAAAGCACCCAACTGCCCCTGGCTTGAGTTGCACAGGCTAGCAGAGGCTCAGTGCTCCTGCACAGCTGGGGATGTTTCCCTCACCCAGCCTGTAATTTGCCCTGCACACTGCTGGGAGGGGAGAGCAGCTCTCCCAATTACTGAGCTAACCTTCGACAGCTGAAACCAGGGCAGCAAAGACCTACAGAAGGCCAGCTGAAAGAGACAGCACCATCAAAAGCAACAATATGGGTCCTACCTTCGTTGCTTATTTCACACCAAACAGCACGAGAGGGTAAAGGAAGACATCCTAGATAAATTTATGTGAGCCATGTCCCGATTTGGCCTTGCCAGCGGGCTTCCCCCTCCCCAGAGGCTTGCAGCAACTCGCTGCCAGATCACACATGAAGCCACCACGTTACTCACAGTTGGGGGGAGTTGAGAAAGCTGGGCAGCCTGCCTCAAAGTCAAGAGCTGAGTTAAAAATACGCAAGCAGGAGAGTAGAAAAACTTTGAAAACTGCCGCCCGGGTGAGAGAAGAGAGGATGCTTCCAGCAACGCAAAACAGGAACAAGAGTAGGTTTGGGAGAAAGCCCTTTTGGAAGTCTCTCCTGTACTGCAAACATGCCCAGGAGCCCCGGCCAGGGCTAGACCTGGCCTCTACTGCATTAGCACCTGAACAAACAGGGATAGAGGCGAGGGATCCTGCCCGAGGTCTTACATGCCAGGAATCAGGCAGCAGGGATGGGCAGGAGGAAGCCCAGGACAGCCAGGGAGAGAAGGAGTAGTCCATCCTGATCGGCAAAAAGAGGCCACAGTTGTCTAGCATTTCCTGTAGGGAAAGCACAACACCCAAAAGTAACCAAAAAAAAAGAAGAGATGCTGTTGAGAAGCATATGAAGGAACGCAAAGTAGCTGCTTTTGCAAGGTAGCATCTGCTAAGTGCTAGAGAAGAAAGCACAAAAATAGCACTAAAAATAAAAATCGGGAGTTGGTGATGAAGGCCAGCCAGCCAAACTGGGGAACTGCAGCACAGCCTGTCCAGTAACTTCTGGTTAGGAAACAAGTAAAAACCCATGAGCAATACTTTCTCCTCAAATAAGCCTTTTAGCAGAAAAGTTGCATTTTAACAGTAGTCCAGCACTAAGGTATTTTGACAGACTCACTTCAGCGTGCTGGTAGCAGTCTCTTAACATGCTCCCATGCTAAATGCATTCTCCCTCCATCTTCATGGAACTGAATAGGGGGACGTAATTTTAGACATTTCTCTCAGGGAAAATCCCTGCAGCTGCCAAGAAACACTAGTTAGAGATAATGGTGGGTGGGGGAAGCATTTGTCATCCTGATGTTGCACTTGACAGAGCTTTACTCTCCATGTAAGTACTCTTTCCACATTTCTGTGCATTATGTACACAGCAAAGACACCATTTATTTCCTCAAGCACAACAAAACTTTGTCAAGATTGTTAAAGCAAACCAAAGGAAGATACTGACAAATCTGAGCTTCCCATATGTATTAACTTGGGGAAATTTAGTTTATTTCCATGGGTCTCTCAAGAAATATAAAAATCCTTTCTCTCTTCATGTAAAGATATGCCAAATGACAAGTTGAAGTGGTTTCAAACTCTGGCAGAGCTCTTAAGTGGCTATTTCAAGTTACAGGAAAGATCAGAATCGTTAAAGTTAAAACCTATAATTTGGAGCTGCTTTCAAGGTACTGCAGCATAAATTTTCAGTTTGAACAACCTTAACAGTGCCCTTTAAATATAATCAATAGTTAGAAAGAGTGGCAGCGAAGTGCCAGCCAGCCATGTCCTGTATGCTGAGCCGTTTGTTTACTGTGCTAAAAAAATTTGAAGTGAATGCCTTGTGAAACAGACAATCCCCAGCACACCATAATTTTTAACATATAACATAACTTGAAACAGCAACTTAAAAAATAACAACCAAACACAGCCATTTCAGAAGCACAAAAATTAGCCAAGTATCTAGTGGAACATGTAATTTGTTATCCCATTTGGGGAAAAAAACATTTGTACCTTCAGAAGTTTCACAGATGTACCGTGAAAGACACAAAGCTTGACAATATTAAATTACACTCTGTATTACAACACAGTATACATTACAATTGCATGAAGTATTAGATTACTGATATGCTTTTTGGACAAAAAATTAGTAGTGTGATGGGGCTGGAGGTAGGGAGGGATGGAAGTGCTGGTGTTTGCCTCTTCATTGCTCTCCACTCCAAAAAAATCACACTAGCGGGCTGGGGATCCATTCCTTGGAAGCAGTCTCTCCCAAGGAAGATGCTCCTGGGACCCTGACACTATCTAATCTCACGTATGGCAGCACAGTACAGGGCTCAAGAGTTTAGACCATTGCATTAGTACCTAAAATCTTAAGTATATTTTTACACATCAGTATATTTTCATACATGATTCATCATTTGTGTCTTTACAGCACACCCATGCAAATGGTGCTCCTCACACACTCTCTGGCCTTCAGACAATTATGGTTTATCAACAGTGCATCGAGACATCTCACAGTGTGGGCTGAAGTCCATGCCCATCCCCAAACTCCATCCTTCCTGTTAATCAGTACACAGCAGTATCTAAGTAGCAGGCTTTTTACAAAGGCATCTCCAACAGGGCAAAGAAAGGAAGAGCAAGTAAGTCTAAGCAACTTGCCTAAGGTTATATATCAAACATGCAAGGAGTCTGAATTTTCAACCCAATAGCTTATTCAACTGAATGCCAATACAACAGCATGCCAAATCTTGTTCCCTGCACCTTCATCAGCCACAAATTTGACCCAACTGATACCCATCCCATTCATATCTCTAAACTGAGAGAAAAACATGTATTTCAGTAATACCCATTTACAACTACTGGCTTCAACTGAGAGATGAGAAGACTACAGTAAAACACACCTCAACATCAACATTTCCAAATTGTTTTTTGGAATAAATGTTTTTGATAATCCAAGTTATAAACTCAATCATAGTTTTCACAAACAAGATCCTTGCCATTGGTACAGGTAATCTCAACTGCAAGTTTTTATAAACACTGCTTTTATACACTTTAGATGTTTGGGAAGCCCGTATCATGTCTGCTAGCATTTACTACTGCAGTGGACCAACAATAAAAGGGATACAGTAGCTTGCAGGCATGAAGAATAACTGCCATTGACTGTTCTATTGCACCTCCTGTACCATCTCCAATGCTCACCTAGACTTAACTGCACAAACCATTATATGCAATTAGTTTGCCTGTGCTCTTTAGCAAGGTGTATTTCACTGTAAGGAAAGGGACAGCTGAAAAATTCACAAAATGGACCTCTCAGAAATTTTTCTTAATTTCACTCTTTGTTTATGTGATCTCCCCCTGGATATTTCAGTTACACCAAAGCCCCCAGGTGTTACTGAAGAGCTAGCAGTCTGAGCAGGCCTAGCGCAGAGGTTGCGATGAGCCGGTTACCTAAGGACCACTCAGAAAGAAATGCAGTGCTTTGATAACACTTAAAGCCGTGAGGAGTTTTCAGTAGAGAATTACTACAGCTCATGAAGATGGTCCGCTTCACACAAGAAAATATGAAAGCAGCATCAGGGGATGAGTTAACATTATTGATTGATATAAACATGACATACCTGTTGTATTTGAGGTCACTTGAGAATGTCATTTCTATTAGGCTTCTCTGCTGTTGGAAGGCTTGTTCATTCATATGCAACCATCCAGCTAGCTGGAGCTTATTTAGAGGGAGCCAACCTGTCCAAAGCACAACTCTTTGGATAAAGCTGTGCCTTAGGACATACTTATGTGCTTGAATTCACGTGCTGGTTTTTGTCTGGTACTTGGACTGCAAGCGATTTGAGGACAGCAATTGCCTTCTACATGTTCTGTGCTTAGCCAGCACGCACAACACCTAGGTCTGTGCCCACCACAAGCTCGCTATCGGCACCCTCAGGTTCAGAGGACCCACACGCACAAAACTAAGCACACAAGTGGATCCTGTATGTACTTCTACATAAATTGTCACCTAAGATTAATAGGCAGACAGCAAGCTGTATTTTAAAAAAAAAAAAAACAAAACCCAAACAACAAGAAAACCCTCAGCTGACAACGGGCCCCACCCTTGGCAATGCAGAACACCAGCTGCTTAGGGCCCTGGAGACTGTTTCTTGACCATTTTGCAGCTTGTTCTGATGGACAGGAGCTACGAGTGGGAATCAAGTTAATTGCAATGCCAGATTTTTTTAAAGCCTGCCATATGACTCTAGGCAATGTTAAATATTTACTTCCTTCAGTTTTGTCCTCCTATCCTTTGTCTATTTACAATATAAACTCAATTGGGCAAGGACTGCCTCTCTGAGTGGCTGCAGCACTTGGAAGGCTCACCCACAGATACACCCCTTGCTCTACAACGCAACTTTGAGAAGTGCTACCCTTTCCACAACCAGACTTCCATCTACTCATATTTAATCCAAATATATACATATGTTGCAAGCATACCACACATACACATTGTTTTTCATTTAAATAAATCTTCATACAGCTTTTGAAAATAGTTCTATAGTATCACATGGTCTTCAAGGGATTTTAATGGCATCTCTCTCCAGGTTCACAGTCCCTTCCCACCAATAGCCTGCTCCAATGCACAGTTTCTTTTTTAATGCAGTATAACCACTTCCCATTAATTTTATCATAGATCAGCTTTTCCTTTCATCTGTCTACTAAAAGTGTAAAGACACGAGTACAACAGTCTTACACTGTGCAGTGCTTCTTGATTTCATCTCCATGTACCCCAAACACCAAAGAAGTGATTTCCGTATGTATATACGTATGTACGTACAGCTGTACCCTCACCCGGCACTACCGGATGGTCAGCACTGCTCTGCCTGAGCCCAACAGGGTAAGGATCTACACTGGTCTTTCACAGCCCGGAAAACCAGAAAAGAAGAGATGGGAGAAGCTCTGGGGAAGAGTAGTAGAAGAACCTGATGAGAAGGAGTCGCTGAAGAGCTCAAAGATCGTCTCTCCCTCTTTAGTCCTTAGGGAAAAGGTTTTAAGCTTGCTTTAACTTCCAAAAGGTACATCTCTCAAACGTTCCTGAAGATCAGACTTTTCTCTGAGTGGTGCCATCAGAGAGGTTTTGCCAGTGCATCGCAGGCTTTGAATGGGACAATGTGAAAAAGACTATGGGCATCCTTTCAAGATTTGAAACTACCGTTACAGATAATACAGCAGCTGCTTCTAATGCTTTTAAGTATTTTAAGAATTTTAAGCATTCAGATATTTTTCAGTTGCCTTCCTTATGCCAAGCAGATAGTTAACTCAACAACATTTTCACAGGTGGAATACTGCCTTGATTTTGACTGCCTGCGATCAATATTTGATTGCAGAACTCTGTTTACGGCATGTAAATTATTTCTATTTAGTGTGGTGTTCACCATAGTCTTTGGGTTACAGAGCACAAATGTTCTACACTAAAAACTTCAGTGTTACCAAATTATGAATTCAAGAGCTGATTAGACTATTTCTGATGTTTAGATAACAATCTAATACTGAAAATAAGCATTTTGTATGAATCTAAAATAGATTGTTTGGCTTTGTCTACAAAATAGTCAAGCATCAACTTCCTAGTTAACAGTTCACTAAAGTATGTGCATGTATAATCTGTATTCGAGAAGGCCACATACACACGCATCCTATGGAGATTTTTTTAAGAAGTCTATTTTAGTTTACTTAATGGCACTCTGTGCCTAACATGCACAGTTACACACCAACATAGTACCATTAAAGAAAATACCTATTTACAGTTTTACTACATTTCACATTGAGAATAAAGATTTGAAAGAGTATCACATTTTCTCTATTAAAAACCAACCAAACAAAAGAAATGGAACATGACACCTTAACTTTATATTCGGGTTTACAAATACAGCTGCTGATGATTTAAGCTCCTTGGAGCCTTTGACACCAAGCATAAGAGGAAAATTGGACTTTCAAATGAGTGAAAGCTGAAACAAGCAGGCTATTGTGCAGCCAACTTGAAGATTACATGCGAAAATTAGATTTTCGAGATTGGAGAAGTTACATTTGGCCTTTTAGGAAGAACGAGAAGGACAGGATATTAGCATCCTCTGCAAACTAATTGAAGACTAACATTCACATGAACCACAAAGTAAAGCATTCAGTCATCTTCCTAAGAAAATAGAGTTTGGCAGTACAATAGCCCTCAGAGAAATGCCAGGACAGAAACTTCTGTTGTCTTTGTTGATTTAACAACTGATGTGTCCAATACCTTAGTGTTTTGTAAAGAAAGAGCATAAAAGTGCGTTCCAGCATCTTTCGTGTTGGAAGGAAGCCACTTGAAGCATGCCAACAAAAATAAGAAAAGCTAACTTCAACTCACAAATACCATCATTATGCCATTTTATGCCCCTCCAGGCGCAGAACTACGTCTTAAGTAGGGATAGCTCCTGGATACAAAAAATAGGTATCCTCAACAAACAGAGGTTCTCTGCACGCACAGCTATGAATTGTATTAGACACCTTTCTCACCTGTTCATTGCCTGGCTTCACCGCCAACCCACGGTAACGCACCTCAATTTGAAGCAACACCCACTCCCTTTGAAGGCTGTGTCCTGACCACCCGATTTTCATTGACTACACCTGTTAAACCACCACTGCATGCCAGTTTACACTGGCTTCGCTTGCAATACCCGCCAAGTCAGCAACATTTAATCTGACAAGATACAGCTGCTTTAAAGGAGCAGGCAGACCTACACGCTGCTTTCCTTTTGCCACGGCAGTGGACCTAAATTTGAGCTCATTTCAAATTTTGCTAAAGCAAACGCAAATAATTAGAAGTGAAACAGCATAAGCATGCTTTTTTAATTACTAGAAGTGTAGGAACCCAGCCAGATTCACCTTTTCATTCTTCACACTGAGATAAGCTTTGTGTGTGCGCGGTCACACACAAGCAACACAAACTGGTGGAAAGACGTGTAAGCGCCAAGGTCCTGGAGCCAGGGCTGGTAGATCAGACATACTCTCGCCCCTTCTTTACAATTAAGGACGACGCAGAGTCTCTCTGCAACCCAAGCGACTCCGAGCGGGTGCCCTTCCCCTTCCTCAGTCCCCTCTGAGTTTCCCAGGAGACGCAGACGGGATGCCCCGCGACGGGCTACCACCCACCTGCGCTCCGCTCGTTTAAACCCCAAACCCATAAAAGTTTTTAATCGCCCCTCAGGCTTCCCTTGAGCTGACGAGCCAAGGGAAGGACGAGGCGGAGGACGACACAAAGCGCTCCGGGCGGGGAGCGAGCAGCAAGGACCCCCGTTCCCCCCCCGCCATGGCGGGACGCCCCTCCGGGCCGAAGC
>NW_010972753.1:8059367-8129680 GCF_000737465.1 Haliaeetus leucocephalus
CCCGCCGCGGGGGGCTCCCCGGCCCCCTTCCTTTCCTTCCCTTCCTTCCCTACCGTCGTACTCCAGGCTGGGGCAGGCGCCCAGGGCGAGGAGGGCGGCGAGGCGCAGCCAGCAGCAGCTCCCCATGCTGCGAGGCGGCGGCGGCCCTTCCCGGCTGAGCGCTGCGCGGCAAAGGGGCAGGCGGAGGAGGAGGAGGAGTGGGACGGAGACATTCTCCGAGCGGGCTCCCGGGCGCCGACGGAGACTCCTCCTCCTCCTCCTCCGAGGGCAGCCCGCCCGCCCCGCCTCACCTCGCCTCCCGCCGGGACCGGCGGCGGGAAGGAGCTGAGGCGCTTGTGAGGGACGTGCTGCCACCCACACCCGCCCCCGCCTCAGGGCTCCGGCGCCGGTTTGCTCCACGGTTCCCCCCGCACCACCGCCCCTTCCCCGAGTGGCTCCTCCCGCCCGTGGGCACGGCTCCCCTCCGACGTGGCCGCCGGGAACGGCCCGGCGGGAGGTCTGGGGTCCCTCGCCCCGGTGTGTGCGTTGCGTGGCCTGGCTGGGTCCAGTCCCTTCTCTGGTCGGGGAGAAGGACCACGCGGGGAAAGCCCGGCGCTGCCGCCTCCCGTCCCGTCCCGTCCCGGGTGGCCGTGGGTGCTAGCGCAGGCCCGGAGAGTTTCACGGGCAGCAGTGCGGGGAAAGGGATGGTACTTTTTCAAGATGAACGGCTCCGGTTGCTCAGCAGTTCGCAGATGGGCAGCCTTAAATGTTCAGAAACCATGAGTCAGATCCTCAAGTCATGAGATTTAGAAAAAGAGTTCGAAGTCTTCACATTTCCCATTGACTTTTTGAGCTGCTAGGGTGTTGAGGGGTCACATTTTCAGGCTTTCTTCCATAACCACAAAGACTAGAGGCTTTTTTTTCTGTTTTCCAGATGAAAGCAAATTCCCCAATCGCTCCTAGCCTACGGAAGCAAGGGCTTCAGGCAGAGCACCGTATGTTCCAACGCTTTTGATTTGAGATCTATCAAGCCTGCAGCTTGACTACAGCTAGACTTCCGATTTATTCTTTTTTCCCCTTTCCACCATCAGAGGTACCATCTAATGTGCACTGTAAACTGCTGAAGGTGGGGGAAAGCACCGGCCCCAGCTAGCCTGGGAAGAGTTTGCAGCAAAGCACAAACGGGGAAGTTACTAACTAGGAAGTAAAGGAATATTCCTTCAGAAATAAGGGACACCAATTTTCAGAGGGAGGATAGTCTTCTCAAGGGGAAACGTTAGTTTGAAAACGGCAGAAGAGGAGGCACCAATGTTGCCTAACTAATTTTGAGACTGAGTCAACCAAAGCGGGCAAGGAAAGAAATGGGATCTTGCTGGTAATTAGAATAAAAATCTGGGCAGGCGCTGTGTTTGGGAGCTTTCTCCAAAATGTTTTCTTCTCATCAGAGTCTTTGTTTGGGTCAGGAGTACACCTCAAGTATACCTCCCCACTTGAATCCACTACACTGGGTGCTTGAGACCAGAACGTGCACAGGAGTGAGTGCAGCTCCTGCACCTATGGGGCCTGGCTAGAGCTCCTCTTGAGTAAAATACCTGATGGGTATGGGTAGGAACTGGGTCCTCAGCACCAACGCTTCTCCAAGTTGATCATGCTCTGTCCAGTGCAGATGCAGCTCAAGTATGGCTTCGATATTCCATTTTGATCACCTTGTTTAAAAAAAAAAAAAAGTAACAAAACCAACATTAGTGTCATCTGAGCCATTGCAGTTTAACAGCCTAAGGAAAGATTACATTTCCATGCAAGGAGAGATTAAAAAGACTAACATTACTCTCCTTGAAAGTAGAAAATAACAAAAAAAGGAGTGCTTTAGGCTATTATTATTGGCACAGATATCATAGAAAAGATTAAAGTAAAATGTTAAAAATCTGTAATAAATAGTGATAATCTCTGTAGTTAATCTGTGCTGCAAGGCTTTGGTAAAAGTTGAGCACTCAAATGTGCTGGAATAATAGAGGTACCTGAAGCAGATCTTAATGGGTGTCGTGGTTTAACCCCAGCTGGCAACTAAGCACCACGCAGCTGCTCACTCCCTCCCCCCACCCAGTGGAATGGGGGAGAAAAATCAGGGGCAGGGAAAAAAAAAAAAGTAAAACTCATGGGTTGAGATAAAGACAGCTTAATAGGACAGAAAAGGAAGGGAAACTACAACTACGCAGCCAACCACCCCCAGTTTATATACTGGGCATGACATCACATGGCATGGAATACACCTGTGGCTCGTTTAGGTCAGGTGTCCTGGCTGCGTCCCCTCCCAACTTCTTGTGCTCCCCCAGCCTCCACTGGCAGGGCAGTATGAGAAGCTGAAAAGTCCTTGACTTAGTCAACATCAGTCTGTTATCAACATTATTCTCATCCTAAATCCAAAACACAGCACTATACCAGCTACTAAGAAAATTAACTTTATTCCAGCTGAAACCAGGACAATGGGGTCAGATATCTCTTGTTTTCTCTTTGTGTATGTCCTTTTAGCTGCCCACTTCCAAAATACTGGCCTTCATTCAGATAGTCTTCCTAAGAATATAAGCTCTATACTAGTATGGTAGCATTGTACAAGAAGGTGCTGCCAGCCAAAGTTTTAATGCAGCTGCAGCTTCTCCGTCAGCTGCCCCAGTATTGTCCAAACCACAGGGCTCACAGCCCCTCTCTTGGGAAGCCTTTTCTAGCCATTTAAAACTGTGTTGTCACCGTACAGAAACTTGGTGGTGGTGACAAATCCCTCCTTGTGTGGATAGCCTGTTTGTGTGAGAAGCGAAGTCGTCAGTGGTACGTGCAGTCAGTTAACTGCTGGTGTGGTGCCCAAATTGGTACAGGCAGGCATCCCATTCGATTCACTGTGATCAGTGAGTTTTTAAACTGCTTTTGTGTTGCTCCTGATTGCATAGGCACGATTCCATCCATTCAAACAGTGTAACCACGGGTGTTTTCAGGCTGGTTTTTACCATGTCTTGGCTGCCGACTGCAGGGGTTTCTGCAAAGCGTATTATGTGCATTGTGCGTGAGCTCGCCTGGGATGCTGGTTTTCCTCTAGCATCCAACTCTTGGAGTTCTCGCCGCCCTGAGAAAGGCAAGAGACTTAAGAGTTTACATAGCCTGCAAGTTACAGCTCAAATTTAGATGCAAGTACGAGCATAACTAGGAGTGTGAATGTATCCTTCACGGACTGTTTGAAATTAGCCTTGTAAACATGCCAATACTGAGGTGTGCATTCATTCAGATGCAAGTTGGCTCTGGAGTTTCTCTGTGCAATGTAACTCTTAGTCTACATCTTTGTTAGAATGACAGCTCTGTAAAACTATCCAAAAGATTGGGGCACAGTAGACAAGTTCAAGGCATTTTTAAAAAAAAAAAATTAATTTGTAACATAAATTAGATTTTTGTAGTTTTCTTAAGGGACCCTTTAATAGGACAAAGCATTTGGAAGTATTAATGTATTAAACAAATGTCACATTTATTTAATTTGAAAGCATAGCCCTGGTCATTTTTGCATCACAGTTCAGCTTTCAACTTTCATAGAAAAAATTCCAAATATTTAAGCTTGTGGTTATTTGGAGTTCCAGGCACTACTGGCATTACGCAAGAAATGACCAGTTTGCTTTTCATTGAAGATTCAGTTTTTGACTGTTCGGAGGTAAATGAACTTTAAAACCTAAAATTAAGCAACAGTACAGGATGAAAGTATGTGAGAATGTCCTAGTTGAATAAACAATAAGACCCAAAGCAAAGTTAAGCGCTCTTGGAGACTTAAAGATATATTCTTATTATACCAAGGAGTTAATTTAAGCACGTAATTTCTCCTCCATGCTTTTCTTAATAGCAGTTCAGAAATACAATTTTATTACTCTCTACCAGAATAGCTGTAACTTAACTACAGTTACAGTGATAATAAAAATACAGCTTTTGATGGAAGGGAGAAATTCACTAAAGTACAATTTTTAATAATGTTTAACAATCTAAAATAATTTTTCTCCAAATAGTAAAAGGATGATAAGGAAAAAAAAAACCCAACAAACCAGCAACCCAGCTATGTGTAATTAAGTTTTGGAAGACCCAACTAAGATTCGATTAGTTATGTTAAGAGGATGACAAACTGGGGGCCCAATCCAAATTACAGCCCGGTGTTTTTAGCCCTGTGAATAGCCTTACTGAATGAGAACACTCTAATACTTAAAATTACTTGTGTAAATACCTGCAGAAATAGAAACTGTCCTAAAATAATAATAATATTAAAAAAATAAATAATAGTAACAATAATAATGATGACGATGCAGTCCTTCTGTACAATTCTTTCAATTCTTGAAGTTTACGAATTAGTTTCTTAGGACATTTAGTGACAGCAACAGTTAGACATACTTACTTGTTGCTCAATGTTTGCTGTTATCAGACCCTCCTTCCAGCTGCTTGGAACTCCCATCTCCTAGGGCCAATTTTTTTCCTCTGGATGTCAGCCTGTTGCATATGAACTTTGCTAGGACGCTGTTAGCACCCCACTCTGGGGGCAATCTGGGTGCTTGCAGGCTGATGGGGTGCACTCCAGTGTTGGCATGTTTCTGAAGCTCTGACAAAGACTCCTGGAGAGGGAGACTGAAATGGAAGCAAAGATTGGGATTGACCTGTGGAGATAACGGGCAGGAAGAGCAGCTCTGCTGTAGGCACTGCTGTGGTGAGGAACTGGAGGCGCCGAGAGGCAAAAAGGCAAAAAAGAGTCGGGGGAGACATGGTCAGAAAGAGGCAGGAGGATGTGTGTCATGTAGAGCACTCTCTGGGGAATGATAAGACAAAATTCCTCAATCTTACCACGCTGCTGCTGTCAGCACATGCCTATGAAACTTCACTGCCAGCACATGTGTTCATGCAGAGTAGATGCGACATTCAGTCAGTGCCCTTTTCAAAGGCATCTCCGCTGCAGATAGCATGCCTGTCAAAGAGACTTTGCTCATTTTGTATTTTTAAGTGATATATTCGTGTTTTCTAACAGAAAGCTGGTTTTCCTAAGATGACAGACAGGAAAGAAACACTAGAGGCCAGCCTACAAGATGGCATCACCAGCTAAATATGTCAGAAGGCTGTAGACCAATGGGAAATCTCATTCTAGAAGCTTAAATAATAGACATAATGATCAAATAGTTTCTTGTGTGAAATAATAATCTTAAGTTTATCCTAATAATTTTCTTACATCACACCCAAACCTCAATGGCACACTCCTTCACAACAATACAAAAAAATATACTGCCCTGGCTGTAGAAATAATGTATTTTAAGGAAATGAAACATTCTTCAGGGCTGCACTCTCTGCGTCTTCCATCCCTGAGCACTTACGTGCTCCCTACAGCAATGATCTGAAGAAGTCTCCTTGGGTCCTCCCAGTTAATGGTGGCCTCACGCCCTCCCTTCCAGAATGGCACAAAGGAGATGGCTAGACTAACTTTCCCTCAATTTCTTTGCTACCAACAACCTTGCTATGGAAAATTTCAATATGAAAGTCCAGGTCAGGCTCATACATAGCATATACATGGTATACCTACGTAGCAAGTCTTCAAGAATACCAGTTGCCTTCTCCCCCTTCCATCTGGTGGGGTGCTTGTGTCTTAGGCAACCAGCAAACCAGAAATTTTGTGGGGGGAGACAACATTGCATTCTTAGTTAGATACTGAATGATGCATTAATATTTTTAAGACTAGGTTGTGGGATATAGGCAGATACATGGTTTAACATTTAACAGATATACTAAAGAACAAAACCTCTGTATTTTTAATTTTTTTAAAGCTGTTCACATCTCTTAAAATTCTGTTAATATCTCTAAAGTTTTGATGAGTGTGATTGGAAACAGCTGTGTCTAAACTGTTTCGACATCAAATGAGAATGGTCTTGAAAACGAAGTATTTCTTTGTGTCCAAATACAAGAGCAACAGTTTAGCCAGATTTAGATTTTGCAATGGTTTTGTTGAGTCATTACTATCTGGTCCTGAAAAAGAGACTGGTAATTATACAGCTTGATTAAAATGTAATTCCAACACAGTCTTGGAAGGCAAACAGGTGTGAAGTTTGAGACCTCATCAGTATGAGATATTGAGCAAAGCAGACCTGCTACCAAAGCATTAATTTCTCACCAACAGTGGTCTCATCACAATTAACCAGGACACTATTTATGTTCTTAAAGGAATTTAAGGTGTGAAAATGTTGTAAACCCCTGCGAGTGATGAATGGTATAAATAATATAGCTCTTAAAAACACTCTGAGGGAATTTAGAGATAGTTTGTTTACATTTTAAAGAGAGAAAATAGTCCAAGGATGCAGTAAATGGTTATCATTTCCCTATACAACATTAGGGTATTTTTAAAGGTGCTCAATATTGGATTTTAATATCCAACTCAAACAGATTTCCTTTCTACTGCTAATTCAGATATTTTAGGTATTTTTTGAACATTTCTTTTTTCTATGTTGTTAAGCATCCATGCTGCTAGGTACATGTCATAAATCTGAGTGAAGTGTCACTCATTCACCTGGGGGTATTAGATGTAGAGAGTAGTGTCAGTAGTACCGGTAGTGGTAGCGTAACTATGTCGCTTTAAGAACTGCCCCCTTCTGCATCAGCAAGGAGCCTGGCCAGCAACTTCAACAGAAATTGAGTACAGAATGGGCTTCGTGTGCAAGAAAGCATGTCTGATATACTAACTAAATGTCAGAAATGCTAGATGTTGAAAGCTGGACAAGTTAATGCCTTTTTCATGAGCACATTTTAACTCAACCCCTACTTAGCTTATCAATAGTGATGTAAGATTAGCTCGTGTATACATGATTATCAGGACTTACAGTGGTTTACCATTATGATATTAACTCAATTTACTTCAGCTACCCTAATGTCAACAGAATGACTTAAAATCTTCCCCAGGGACAAAGATTGGACATAGTTTGCATATTATACAACTATTTCCTGGAAGAAAAAGGAAAAAGTTGCACAAAGTTGATTTGATTTATTATCATTACTATTATTACCATCATCATCAACATCTTTGGGTATATAAAATACTGTCAAAACAGCATGTTCTCTCCTTTTCTACTTCAATCATCAGAAACTTGTATAGGAACAGTAGCTGCATAAATGAATCTTGTGCTTCCTGGAAATCAGTAAACATGCATATGGAAATATATGGATGAAATGGAAATTTCAGGAGGTCAGGTACACGTTTGATCATTCATATACATACACACACATACATATGTCTATATATACATATATCTTCATGTATATACACACACACATATATATATCAGTGCATATACATATATATGTATTCAAGATGTGCTAATAACACTTTTTAGATCAAACGTATACCTAGACTTAGATTTATGTATCAGAATTTAACCACTTGAACATCTATGTATACACTGAGAAATAAATGTGTAATTGTATTTTTATGTCTTTATATTTGTACAAATCATTCTCTAAAACTTTAAAAATATACTATATAAACCTGTCAAGGTACCAGACTGCTTCAATGCCAAAAGCGATATGCCAGAAAACATAAAGTTTTCAGAGAATTTTGAATCAGAAAACTTGATACAGAGTGAGTATCTTTAACTGCTTTTCAGGGGCCAGGGGAAGGAAAATTCCTGGCTCCAAAGGCTGGGTGGGATGAGACAGTTACACCTTCGAAGAGCACGAACTCCACCTCGTGGTAGGTTCGATGGTGAAATTTTAGAAACCCAGCAATTCTAAAGCACAATCTCAGTTGTATGACAGGGCTGTGAAATCTAGAAATAAAGATTTAATTCGATACAGTTATCTTTGGGAAAGCAAGAAAAAACAGAGAAAAATGTACTATGTTTCTACAACTTTTTGCTACTCATCAGTTGATGAAAGCCTTTCAGTAATAAAAAACCCTTATATTTTTATCATAAGGACTGTGAATTTGTTAAAAAAAGCCACTTTAAATTAATACACATGTACATTTAACTTGTTTTATTTGTTTAATCTTTTTTATTACCTAGGAAGACATGTAAAAAAGACATCTGAATAGATTAATTTGCTCCTGCTTCTTCTTAAACAAAGTGTATGGACCAGATAAATGTACAAGTCCCTGAAACTCCTTTGGTGTACATCAGTTTAGAATTCATTACATAAACTTTTGTAGCATTAGGTTTAAGGGTAATTCCCATTTTAAAGTAATATTTTTCACTAAATTAGTTCACATTTTACAAAAAGAAATTGTCCTTATGGTAACAATTTCTGTGATTGATCTCCACTTAAAAAATAATTAAAGCTTATTTAAATTAATGAGGACGTTATTTACTTTATTTCTTCTTTTCCACTTCCTTACTATTCACAACAGTATCCAACTAGAACACAAACCACATGTGCATTCAGAAAAACAAGAAAATACGTAAATATAATGCACATTGGCAAAAAAACCCAGCTCATGTAAGGTTCACTGCAGAACTTGAGAGTAGCCCAAAGAAAAATAAGAGAAACAAAAGGATCTTAATTAACTCTGGCAAAAGATGACCCAAGCATCCAGGTTATTAGTACGATGCTTACTGTAGCACAGAGGAGGCCCTGTGAAAGAATCCGGGCACCTGTCATACTTACAGGGACAAAGCATTCAGCTGAATCAACTTCTAGGTTGAATACAACTCCAGACACTTCTGTTCTATAAAACTTAAGCAACTCTGAAACTAGGAAAACTGATAATCCAAAGGCAAAATATGACCAAAGGCATATTAAAATGTGTTTGTATGTCAGTGAAATTAAATAACGTTTTCCTAGGTTTCCTACAAAGATCATCTGTCCCTTGTAAAGTATTCTGAAAAGTACTCAGTTTAGAAATAATTATTTATTTTATATTTATGCTAGTGCTTTTGTATATTCATAAAAACTAAGCATATTTTAGTATGCTTATTCTTTAGTTTGGGGGCAAACGCCGACCCTGGATCAGATTCATCACAGTAAAGGTTCTATTTCTTATTCACCTGGACTAAATTCTGAGAAATCAAATTTTATTTAGAGGGAATGCTGGTAATTAGAATAGTGGGTTTTTCACTTCTGCTTCTTGGACTAATTAAAAAATGAAACATTCTGCTCACCCATACCAGTCATGAGATTCACTACTCCTGCTGCTCAGTCTCCAGCTGAAGAAAAACCAGGTTGCCTGAGAAAAACATGAGTATTTAGCCCATAATCATCTGTCATACCAATGTGTTCCACAGTAACTTTGGTTACATTATTTTCTTGTAAGAAAAGCTCCACTAGAGACTCATTAAGGTATGGATGGTCAAAGCATATAGGATTAGAATCCAACTGAAACAACAGCAAGGATGTCCAGTTTTTATTGGGCTTGATTCTGTGAGGAGAGAGTCCCATCACCTTACGCCGATTTCAGCAGGAGTGAAGGTGTTCAGCATCTCTCAGAAACGAAAGGTTACTCCAAAGTCCCAGTTTGGCAGGATACTTACATACTTACACTACTCTTAGATACTGTTTCCAGTGGAACTACTGCCCTATATGAAATTAGGCGCATACTTAAGTACCTTCCTCAATAATGGCCTACATGTTAACTTGGAAGTTTTATTGCTATTTTCATAAGTCAAAACAGAAGGAGGCATATGTATTTGTAAGTAACTAAGTACCCTCTTTAAAATGTGAACTTCAATATTCTTATCTAGGTTATTAAACCAAATAGTATCTTACACCAAATATTATAATTTTGCAAGAATATCATACTGAAAGTGGTACTCTGTAGACTGAAACAGAATAAAATTATTTAGCAAAAACCATGAAATGCCTGTATTCAACTTTTCACATAAAAAAATATATTTTTGTTTTACAACACTAACAGTTAAGGCCACAGAACTCCAGCAAGATGCTGATGAGCATATCAATTGCAACTATTAAAATTACCAATAAATATCAAGAAAATGGTCTGCATGTTTAAAATCACAGCAATCAAATCAATCAAAAAAGCAACCATCAACATCTCTAGTGAGTCATAACTGTTTTCAAGTAAAAACTGCACTATGTGCTTTAAGACTGTCACATTCTTACATGCTATAACAGTGTTAGAGTAATATACAAGTAGAAGATTTCATCCTTCTGTCCTGGTTAGTCACAGTTTCCCTGGAATTCTCCAATGTATGATTCTGGTTTTCATCTTTACTGTCTTCACCAGATAAATCTTCCTTTTCTTTTTCTTGTCCACTCTGTAACGGCTTTCCAGATCCATCTTCCTTTCTGCTACATACATTCTTCTGGCCTGTCAGTGGCTTTCGCTTAAACAGGGAAAACTGGAGTAAAAAACAGGTAAATAATATGCCCAAAACAGTTAGCTGTGAAATTCAAGGTTAAAAAAACTACAAAGCCTTTTGTATATACCAAGGTCAATTTAGGATGCAAACTTCTCCTCGGTAAAATAAATCATTTTTTCAAAACAAAATGCCTATCTAAAAAAAGTTAATGAAAAACATTCTGCTGCAATATTTGAAATGTGTCAAAATAGCACAAATGAATCAGAGAAGTTAAAATGACTGCATTTTGTCAAATTACACACTGTACAGTTTGTACAAAATCCTGCAAGTGGTGCAAAATTATTTCTGTTTCTTTCAAAGAGTCTGAGGCAGAAATATAGGCTCAGACCTGCAAAGCCCCAGAGCAATAAAGGCTTAATATGCTTCATTATAAACACATGTGTAGTCCCATTAAAGTTAAGGACAATGTGTTTTTATGACAGTGAGACTATACACGTGCTTGAAGTTAATTGGTGCTTAAGGTCTTTGTTCAACAGGAAACACAGCAGCCAGTCTCTGCAGAAGCCTTTGGATCCTAAACCCGTAAGAAATTCCATATAAGGTACTCCTCAACATGCATATATATATAAACACAGTCTTTAAATCAATGCATGTTGGAAATAGATAAAAGGTCAATTAACCCAACTGCTGCTTTCAGAAAGAAATACAGTGGAAAATATTTTTAGATAACGTCCCATAGGAATCAAGTCCTAAGTTTTCACCTCACCAAAATCTGACAGGATTAACAACCTGTCTTTTATGGGCATGCTACACATGAACAGGTGATAATGGGCTTTATCTCATTTCTACTGACAGAAGTACTATGATTTATTTTAACAGACCAATTATTTGGACAATTTTAAGCTATTTTATCACAAAATAAAATCAAGTCTTAAACAGAAGGAACAGGTTGCTCAGCAGTTTAATTGTTTATGCAGAACAGGTAAATTGGGGTATTTGTTTCAGCTTTGTAACTGCCCACTGCCTTCTTGGTCACTAGTAAAACTAGAAGGAAAAATCAGGCCATGTACCTTTTTCCTGCCAACGATTTCTCCAGTTACTTGGTCATCGGTGTTCTCTGAAGAGTTGTTCACAGTGTGATTGTCAGTGCTTTCTTTCTCTACAATAATATAAACCTTTATATTAACTTCCTTCTGATTCTTGCAAATTAAGAGCAGAAAAAACTGTTCTTCAAATTATTTTTGAAGTAAAAATCACTAAATAAAATGTGGATCTTAAAAAAAAAAAAGCTATCAGAATATTCAGTTCAACTTCGTGCCCAGCCTGACAAGAATGTTTTAATTTTTTTAATCTCTCTATATAATGCCCTTGTATTATTCTCCAGGTGCTCAATTTTCAAGATCAGAACACTTATGGCAGTGACATTATACAAAATGTTTTGACTTGACACTCACAGTTTCCTCTTGCTGACAGAAAACAATGTCTTGCACACTGATTTTGAAAGTATATTCTAATTTGGAAAAGCTGACTTTTACATCAGGAGTTACGGTTCAGCGTGAATTTTATTCCATAGAAACAATTCTGGGAAAGGGAGAACTTTCCATCTGAGTTGATGTTCCTGTGTTTAAATTTTCCTATCCTCCCTGTAGGAATGATATAAATTTAGAACTTAATATCAAAACTTCCAGATCACTGGATGATGGAAAAATATTTAAGCATCCATTCTGGACAAACTATTTCCATTATAAGATTGAAAATAAATGGCATAGCTTCTTCAGTATTAAGGCAGTGGTCTCTTTTATACCACATTTGTTATTTTCTTTCAAAAGAACAATTATAGATTATTCCAGAATTTCTAAAATAAAATAAATATTTTTTACTTGTCTTGCCTATAGGGCCACCCAACTTCACGCTCTCCAGCTTTTCTAAAGGAATATACAGTTCACTCAAACCGTCATCAAAACTACAGAAAACATCTAGAGTTACATCTTCAGCATCTCTGAACAGTGTTCAGTACCACATTTCACCTAAAATAATCTGTTTGTGAACGTAATGAGGAAATGTCAGTTGACAGAGATGAGAAAGACTTTTGACAAGCTTCTCTGTTGAAGTGAAGCAGCGCAGCACCTTAAGAAGTAGCTTGACAGATACCAGAGTAACTACCATTACTTTGTCACTGCACAACTAGAACTGCTCTTAGCAAGTGAGATACAGTCCTGCTAAGAGAAGTCCTTATTGTGGACTTTCTCTAATACATAACTGGGAAAAGTAATTTTTTCTTTCAAATCATTAACAATTAGTAATGGTTTATTGCCTCTCAAATTTCATCACCTCTCAAGAACTGCTTTATCAACTACTGACAATAACTGTATTGTTCAGTATTTTTATAATAGGGATTGTTTAGAAAAGTTTTATCTTTTGAAATGTTTTATTTGTTTTTAGAATGTCCGCAATGATCCAATTCTTAGGAATTGTATTCTTACCCTGCTGAATGATGGTCTCTTTCTGAGTAGTCTCTTCTGTCTATAGAGAGACAAAACAATGAAATCTCTACTTTCACACTTGTTAAAAAAAGAAAATGTTTAACTATTAACACCTACATATGTGTTCCTCCCTTCACCAAAACCACCCCAAACAACAGCTCTGCATTTCCAAGACACCTACACATATATTCAAACTAATGGAAGTTATAGAACCAAGTGCTTTCAGAGACCAATAACTTAATAGGAGTAAATGATTTTACCTCTACAGTTTCCACTGTGCTATTACCGCTTTTCTCTCCCTCAGGTGTTTTACTATGTTTCTCTTTTTCAGATTTTTCCTCTATTTCCTCTTCTTTCTCTGTTTCTTCCCCTCCTCCTCCTGCTGCTTCTCCTTCTGCTTCTTCTTCTTCTGTTTCTTCTTCTTCATCTTCTTCTTCATCATTGTCATCATCACCATTATCTGTCTCTTCATCTCCAGACAAGTTTTGTTCCTTTGACAAAATGGCCAAAACATAATTTTGAAACTCATGCTGCACAATGATGTCATGGTCCTCATCCTACACCAGTTAATCATACATCATAATTTGACTAACAACAAGAAAACGCAAAAGAAAATGCTCCAAGCAGTAGAGAGAGTAAAGACAAACACAGGAGCCTTCATCTGAGGTTTGCTAATTTTAACAGATTTTAAAGAAACAGACCTCCAGTGATCATTAGGAGTGCAGCTGACTTCTACGTTTTGCTATTTGCTATTACTCCTTAATGGAAAAGTGATGAAAACAACCTTTTTTTTGGAAACAAAATACTTATTTTAAATGTTTGAAATATGCATAATTCACACAAGCAGTAGTAATTCCAACACTGAAAAAGGTCATTAAAATCTATTTCCCAAGAACATTAATGGAACAATACCAGACACAATGTTCTGATTCATCTGATTCAATAAAGACACTATAATTTGAATTTAAGTTGGTTTCAGCCTAGGATAAAACTTCAGTATAGTAAAATAAAATAGCCGGGGTATTATAAAATGAATTTTTTAAAGTGCAAATGCTGTTTTTGTAAAAATGTGTAGAAAAAAGAACGAATTATATCCTTACTCCATTCAGTGATTGCCATTACTATGCCATTTATCTATTTATAACAGCATGAAATATTTTAAACAGAAACATTCTCCCTCCCACTGCAGAAATATAAAGGCCTAAACCGAGTCCAAGATGGACTTTTGATGTCAAATCAAGTGAACCCTTATCATTGCATCAGAGTGCCCAAAGGTACTATTGCATCTCTGCACTGTGATGCTTTTCTTCTATGACTGATTGAAATATAGGTATTGAACCAGTATTTTATGTTAAAGAAACATGAACAACAAAACACTTCTGTTCCACTGCAGCTATATCATGATGGGAACTGGTGGGAATGATCTGCATGCTCTTTTGATAGTGTGGTAGAGGAATGGGTCTTATTTTGAACACCTTCGTCTACTTGAGTCCAAATGCTTTCTCCTATCTTTTGTCAATGGTTTCCTTACTCCTTAATTTTTTGAATTTTTGCTTGTTGTCTCCGAAGGTAAGTTGCTAGTCAGGAGGTGACCATTACCTAATGTTTCTAGACATTGGAACACGAGGCTGCTTAGCCAAGAAAGTCAGAGGTATACAAAAGCTTAACAGGTTAGTTGTTTCCTGCCGTGTACTCTTCTGGGTGAGTTAACTGTGTAGCAAAGTTATTTTTGGACCCTACTTAGAGGCTCTCTGCCACTTTAAGCACAACTGCACACCTGAAATTAAGAATCACAATGATACCACAGACATTCAGCTTGTACCACTTTCATTGTTCTCTTTTGGCCCATTTTCCACAGGCTTGTCTGGTGCCCTTCGCAGCTTCAGAGACCAAATTTTTAAACTTAGGATAAAAAGCCTCGCTGTGCATGCCAGCACGTGCAGCAGAGTTAGTGGGAGTTCTCCACCGCATCTAGTATCTGTGCAGCACACACCACGTTCCGAGGACCGCGGTGAAACGGGCTAGCAGCAAAGATGAATCCAGCACGGAGCTCAGGCTACGCATTAACCACGTGCTGACGCTACAGAGAGCACCTGGGAAACTGGAGGCACCCTGGTAGTATGTTATATTGCCAGCTACATATTCCAGCTCTAGAAATGTCAGGAATGAAATAAAAGCAGAAATCACCAAGTGCCATTGGTAGAAAGTCCCTTTTGTAGCGTAGCATAACGGTGACCCAAAGAACCGGCATTTTGCAACAGATGAATACTTCAGCTCACCCTACTGGGGAAAAGACCTTCTCCTAACAGATACCTTCCAGTATTTCCTTAACTGAGGCTTCTTCCAGTCTGCTTTCCAGTCTGTCTCCGTAACTGTGAATTTTGCTGCAAACAGTGAAAAAGGCAATCTGCTTTCAACTCTAACAAAAGAAAATAAAGCGCAAAATATCCCGGTGAGATCGTAGAATCATTTAGGATATTAAAGCCCTCTAAGATTATCGAGTCCAACCGTAAACCTAACACTGCCAAGTCCACCACTAAACCCTGTCCCTACGTGCCACATCTACACGTCTTTTAAATAACTCCAGGGTGGTATTTAAACCACTTCCCTGGGCAGCCTCTTCCAATGCTTGACAACCCTTCATTTCTCTCACACAGCAAGCAGACCAAGCAGCAGTGCTGACACGCACAATACCGTTTGGGGTAAAGCACACCATTTCATATTACCACCTGGTTGTGTGCCCTGGCACACTATTGTGCGGGTTCCCAGTAGCAGCGCACGAAGATTCCCAGTGGCATTCTCACTGTCATTTCCTGGGGACTCCGCACATGGAAAGTCATTCTGAGAACAAGTACAACCACTGTAAGAATCCCGTCTCCTGGCATTTCCAAAAAGGCAAACAGGTGGGACAAAAATGACAGCAGGTTTCAGAAGGGGTGATCTTTTTTTGAAACGTTCTTTTTTCTTTTGCTGTTTTAGTGAGAAGCTTGATTATGAAGCTAAACATGACAAACTCCTTATAAACTTGACTTCTGTAATAGATTCCAGCATCTATGATGGAAAGCAAGAGGTAATAATTCTTCCACCTTTCTAGGAGCTGAGAAAAGGTTGCTTCTTACATATCAGTATATCTGAGGAACAATGAACAATAAAAACTGAAAATGTTTTCATCTAAACTCCTTTGGAAGTGGTGTTATTTATCATTGGCATAGTTTATCTGTAGACTTGAATGGTACCACCGCAATATTTAATACAGAAGCATTTAGAGATAACGCATGCACAGGATTTTGTCTCTGTAAATAATGTAAAAACCCTCCACTGGATAAAATACTGACACTCAGTCTTCCAGAGGAGTATCAGATTGACATGGACTTAGACATCTGTAACAAAGCCAGAATTTTCTATTTTTGGTTCCTTCAAAGTTAAGACAGTCTTCACAGATGTTTAGCATAGTTATGGCCTATGGAAGGGATTCAGCCTAGCCATTTCACACTGGAGGAAATTTAAGATTAGTAGGGCATGTATGCCCTATGTAACATGCATCTACAAAACACAGCAAAATGTGTAACTACAGCTAAATGTAAAAGAAGAGTTTAAACTAATGAAAATGTTTATCCCACTTTCTAAGCATATGTAAGTATCTCTAGCTCTGCTGATACGGAGATACTGGTCAAGCAGTTAACAACAAAAATACCTATGTTCCATATAGTGTGGGCAATAAAAGTAGTTAGGATTTGAGTTCTGAGGGAGGAACTTCTCCTAATTACATATTAAAGAGTCATGACATATTCACACGAAAATCAGTTCCAGAGTCAAACTGATAAGAAAAAAGCTCTTCTTCCAGTCCTCACCTTTTCAATTACATAATCCAGTCTCAGAAATGACCTATACTTCTAGCCTCATCTCTAGGCACACTTGATCTCTAGCTTTCTATTCACTGACAACTGTTTTCCTCCTCATATAAATATTCAAAACATAATTTAAGAAATGGAAAGCTTATTTCCTTTCAAAACAATTCTCCCTGAACAGATAATAAGGTGTCTAGTGAGGAACAGCACTCTAATTCTCATTAAGCTGGCAGCTAAATCTACAGAAAGTAACCAAGAAAACAAGAACTTGCTGTTCATAAATACCTCCTAGAAGCACAGTCTAGTGCTAAATTAAAAAAAAAAAATAGGAAGGAAGAACACTTTTTTTTTTTTTTTGTAAATTTGGTGAAAATCTCATCAGAACTAAATGCTCAAAATGGCTAGGAAAGTTGTCATATAATAACATTAAAAAAGACCTTTTTTCTGCTTCTTTATAGAGCCGGCATTGATCAGTGGGACTTAGAATAGCATTATTCTAAGAATAAAACAACATTTTAACAAAGTACAAAATTACTGTCAGCATTCTAGAATTTGCCTATCATGTGGTAAGCAGAATCAGGTGGACACATATTTAGCATACTTGAATAAAAAGGCAGAGCACAATCAGTGTGATTATCATCTATATCAACATAGTTACAGCATTTCAGAAACCGTACACCAAGGTCCTACAGTAGTCTTATAGAACTTGCAAGACTTACGTGCAGCTCCTATGCCTACAAAATTCACTGCTCTTTTACAGCTGGGTAATGGCTGAACTTCTACTGTACTGCTCTACAGGTTCTGCTTACATTGAACTTATGTATCAGGTTTGGATTCTATCATAAAGGCAACGTTTCCCGTTAGCCTAAATGAAGATACCTAAATGCAGGAGTCTACAAAGGAGATAGAATCTAAGCTGCCGTTGTAGTTATCAGAGATCTTTGGTGGAATTCCTTTGATAAGCGCCACTCAGACATCCTAGGAATCAGAGACATCCTTACATGGGGTTTATAGAGACCTGCATCATTCTGGACCCCAACTCACAGCCAGGTAGGACACCCCACAACACCTAAAATCACACTAGATGTGTTTGTTTAGGCAACCGAGCCATGCTCCCTGTCAAAAAAACCTGGAGCTGAGAGACACTCATTTCACCCCAAAGAAGACACTTACTGTTGTTAAACTGAACAGCTTCCCAGACTGACCACGTTTCCATTTACCATATTTGCAGCTTACCACAGGTGTCTCTAGCTGTCACCTTACCTGTTCAACTTCTAAAATAACCCGTTTTGAATAATAACTCTTATAGCACAGTTTTATTACTGTCACTTCTGCTTGCCCATTTATAGGCATGTTTTGGAGAGTTTTTACCAATGGTAGTAAAGGAGAGATGAGAATGTCATACTACAGATACTCTTTTTACTTTAAAAGATGACTCGTCTGGCCATTAAAAATAATCTCTGAAGAATTTGAGGCTACTAATTAAAGCAAATATATATATGTATATATGTAGTATACGTATATTACATATTATGCGATATGTATATATTATATATAAGTATAATCTCTGCATTATTCTCTTTCATCATGCTTTAGGAGGTTTAGTTTCTTATTCCATTTAAATTCCTTATTCACAGAAAGATAACGCTGTAAGAATAACTTCAATAGTTTCACCTCTAAAGTTGAGACACAGAGAAGCTTGTTTGGCCAAGGTTACACACAGAAAGTCAAAAGTAGTAAAGAATATACAAGTAAAATATGTGAAATGGTTTTCATTTAAGCCTGAGGTTCCAGTTTCCTCAAGGACAAAAAAGTGGTCGGTTCTATGAAACAACCTTAAACATTTTGTACCTGTAGTATAATAAATCAGTACAGCGGAACATCAGTCTTGAAAAGATGACCTTGCAGACTTAACAGACTGCACAGATTTTGTATAACTGTTTTGTTTGCTTAATTTTCTGCAAGCATTTACACTGCTTTTCCTGTAAACCTAGACCTTCATAACAAGACTTTTTTAAGGATAAATTTGCTAAGGATAAAAAAGCTTTAGGGGACGAATGACCATACTCACTCACGGTTTTGGCAAAAGTATTGCCTCAGTGGGTATAACTGCCTTCTGCTAAAATGGCTGCAGCTGGCTTTTCTTTGGGTAGATTAATACAGAATAAAGACATTTCTTTTCCAAATGCTCTATAAAAATGTGGTCTTATGTCTACAGGAGAGAGGGGAAAAAAGTTTCACTCTGTTCCATACCATTGTCTCACCTGGTGTCATGCTCTGGCTGAAAGACAATATTACTGAAGACTGGAGACATGTCTCATGGGAGACCTTGCTAAAATGACAGCTGTGGGCTAAGTTTCTCTATATTGCCATAACTATTTCATTGTCGATCCCTCCTGCATACTTTATGGAAACTGAGCTCTGGCAGATGGGCTGTTCATAATTAGCATTTCAGAAGGGAAGGTTCATGGTATCTTTCCAGGCCTCCTCAAGGAGTCAAAATATTTTATGTTTGCCACCACCATTTTATGTTTCTAGGAAAGAAAATCTCAAAACCACTGATGAGACAAATTTAGTTCCAGATCTTTTAAAAATCTGGTGAAAACTCAGGGATGAAGAGAAATCTGTAATTACTATGTCTACCACTCGGAAATGGAGAGTTCTGGGAAGCTCTGGTTTACAGAAAAGATATTTCTGTTTCTAGTTGTCCTGGAAACTTAAAAATCCACAGAGAAGATTACTAAAGAGAGCTGAGAAAGAGGTAGTTAGCTACATGCTTCTTCCTTGGTGTTGTTCTGCCAAGCAGCCATAAAACAGCAATTGCTTAGCAGAGTTTTTAATCATTTAAGGAACAGATTTCTCCCATTAACTGTGCAGCCCATTACCTTTAGATGCCCAAAAGCATGCCATGGCTCTCTTACATGCCTATACAACAACTGAATGGAATACATACCTAGCAGCAGTTTCAATATGAAGTAGAAGACTTTTAGTAGATGGATATCAGGTCTAAAGAGGTTGGTCAATGGGCATAATGCTGTCATATGGGACTCATCAATGCTCCCTTTGTAGAGCACTGGTAAAGACAACTACAAAATACATTTCTACAGACCATCCTTCTTTTTTGATGCAGGACTGAAAAGGAATAGGTAGAGGAATCATATCCTCCACTAGATATCATTTTGCTCTCCAAATATGACTGCACATCAATGTTACTCCTGACTTGTCCATGCTGGGAAAATGCACTGTGTTAACATTTTACTAAAACAGCATTTAAAGTAACAACATTAACCATGATCTTACATGCAGATGAGAGGAAAAATAAAATAGATCTGTTTACCCTTTGTGGGTTGGAGATATATGGATGGGTAGGCATGTAACATTTTGTTGATATTGACCTTGTCATGATGTCAAGTTATCTGATGTGAAGTAACTAGAAATACTTTCTGAGCTAAGATACATACCTTGTAGCTTCTTACTTAGCAGTTACAGTGAAAGTTTAACATCTTAAAACCCACATAGTGCCAGCCATTTGTCATCAGGAATTTGAACTGGGCTTTCATTTTGTAGCTATTAATATAGAAAAGTTATTAGCTCAGCTAGTCTAAACCTTAGAGAAGTATCTTTCACTTCAGTGATTACTAAAGAAAGAGCTGTCCAGTTTGATGACTGACAAAATTCAAAGACATAAGTACTCAAATGAGAGTACTCAAACGAGAGATTTAACAGCTTATTCTTTCAATTACAATCAGTAAGGCAGTCAACAAGCAAACTAGGTTTTCCTTACACATTGTCATGGAGAGAAACAGAAGAGCTCAGCTGAATACGCTTTAAAAGAATTTTCAGTAAAAAGCCGAGCCAGTCTCCATAACTTGTCTAAAACCTAACACCTAGGCTTCCGCTAGGTTATATTGGTTTCCTAATTGTTCAGTTCTATGTCAAGAGCACTTGACATGGATTACCTGATACAACAGTCCCTTAATGCTTCTGTCACGTAAGTATCCTGGAATACTAATGCAACACTGAACTCATAATTTCAGGCACACTGTGCGGACAGTGAAACAACTGGAAATAATTTTTACATCAGGCATGAGTTTTCCATTGCTACATGTCAAGCAAAAATTGAACTTTACAGATAGTTATGCCTTCTTTGAAACATTTTCTTCCATCATATTTACAAGTAGTAGATGCCCACATAGTGACACACTGATTAGCCTGAATACGTGATGACTAATTACCACAACAGTACTTGTGATACTTCAATTGCATCCCCCAACAGGATGGTGTCACTCTGAGAAAAATGGAATAAAATACTGACTACATAGCTGTAAATAATGTTGTTAGAAACTGACTGAGCAGACTCATTTTTCATTGTTGTCTTCCTAAGTCTTTTTCTGCCAATACTTTGCTACGCAATATATTCAAAGCCAAACACAAGAACCTACAAGTTTCCACAGATCTGTGCACTTTTGTCACAGGCTAGCAGTGCATATACTTTGTATTAAGAGAATTAATCTGATTACATTTATTAATCAAGACTTCAGGTGTTGTTCTGAGATAGTACACTGACATTTATTACATAGTAATAGACAGTCCTTTTTTTGATGGCATTAGCTTAAGGGTTATTTCAGTTGGCTTTGGTATCATTATTCTGTGACTTGCCAGCTTGCTGCTGTAGGTGTACCTGGAGAAAGATACATCTCTGCATTCTTGTTTCAGTAAAGATAACTACTTAACAATGTATAAAATTTTAATGTAAAACTACATTCTAAAAAAGACAGTTTTTGTACTTTCAGGTTTGTTCTAGATTTTTACTATTCACTCCAAAACCAATTTAAATAGTTATCAAAAGGATTCTTTTTCTCCAGCAATTCAGAACAAATTTTTATTATTTATTCCCCAAGATAAATCAACATCTGAAATAGCTCAGATGTACTACACCTTTCATGTACAAAACTGTTATCTTCTCAGAAAGGTCCTGCACATGGGTCAGGGCAATCCCAAGCATAAATACAGGCTGGGCGATGAGTGGATTGAAGCAGCCCTGCAGAGAAGGACTTGGGGGTGTTGGTTGATGAGAAGCTCAACATGACCCAGCAATGTGCACTCGCAGCCCAGAAACCCAACCGTATCCTGGACTGCATCAAAAGAAGTGTGACCAGCAGGTCAAGGGAGGTGAATCTCTGCTCTCGTGAGACCCCACCTGGAGTACTGCGTTCAGCTCTGGGGACCCCAACATAAGAAGGACATGGACCTGTTGGAGCGAGTCCAGAGGAGGGCCATGAAGATGATGAGAGGGCTGGAGCACCTCTCCTATGAGGACAGGCTGAGAGAGTTGGGGTTGTTCAGCCTGGAGAAGAGAAGGCTCCAGGGAGACCTTATAGCAGCCTCCCAGTACTTAAAGGGGGCCTTCAAGAAAGCTGGAGAGGGACTTTTTACAAGGGCATGTAGTGATAGGACAAGGGGTAATGGCTTTAAACTGAAAGAGGGTAGATTTAGATTAGATGTAATCTAATCACCCTCTTTACTGTGAGGGTGGTGAGGCACTGGAACAGGTTGCCCAGAGAAGTTGTGGATGCCCCATCCCTGGCAGTGATCAAGGCCAGGTTGGATGGGGCTTTGAGCAACCTGGTCTAGTGGAAGGTGTCCCTGCCCCTGGCAAGGGGGTTGGAGCTAGATGATTTTTAAGGTCCCTTCCAATCCAAACCATTCTATGATTCTAAGTTTGCTTTATTTGGAGAACAAATAAATAATATCAATTTCCAGGGTGAAAAGGAAAAAAAAAACCCTATAGAACTAGAAAGAATTTTTAAGGTGTTTTGTGAAGAATCATAAAACAAGTCGGAGACTGTTTACATCAAGTATTATCTCTTATGCGCTATTTTGTATAGTAACATAAATACCCTTTAATATTCAGTCACTTGGAAATAGCATACCAAAATAGCTCCTGGGTACTTAAGCAAAACACATGAAATATAATGAGCAACTCCAAATCAGAATATGTTGATATTATCTCAAAAACTTAGTGTGTCTCTGGAAGATATTGTGCTGCATAAAATTAATTCTTAATGCTAACAGGCACAGAGAAAAAACTAACTTGGGAATATTAGCCCACACTTGGATACAGTTTGTGCATTTTTTCCAAATACTTATAGAACATTTTTAGTGTCTGGAGCTTGTCATGCAGCTCCCACGTATTTGCAAACGAATGAGGACAGTCACTACTTGCTGCTTTTATTGTGCCACATAGCTTACAGTACAGCATGTCTCTCCAAAATCCTGTGCTTTTCGTTGAAATCCTGCCTTAATCATCCTGATTATTATTCAGTGCTTAGCTAAAAATATGAGCAAAGGCAAATTTTCACTAATAACACCACAGCATGCAGCAAGGTTCTTCCAGATTCTCTGTTCTCCATACAGTCCTGAAAGGGATGCCCCACGAGTCACTCCTAAAATCTCCACAGCCTGCAAAACTGGGTCTCTCAGGGGAGATCCCCCATTTCAAAATACTCTGGTGTGAAAGTGACGATTTCTGTACAACCATCAATAATCTTTAAACCCATTCTCATCTTGTATGGGTAGATTTTTCAAGGCACACCCAGCTTAGTAACACAAGTCCCACCAGCTTCCCCATGCAATTGTTCTCCACGACATGCTGGCACTTGTGAAAGTTCTACCCCAGCTATTGGAAAGCCGGCTTTAAAGCACAGCTTAACTTCTTTCTGTACTCTTGATACAGGACACATTCAGGTTTGCCTTGTTCTTTTTCTCCTCAGAGATGACAATGAAGTGCCTAGTAAAAGAGATTAAATTTTGCAGTGGTTCTGCTGCTGTGTTTCTAATTATGAGAGTCATTTTGTGCCTTGGCTAGATGCTGGATAGAGTGAAAGTAAGTATTTTAAACGTCCTGTAAGAAAACCAGCCTCTGCCAGGCTGCCTCACAATCCCAAACTCCTATTAGATTGGTCATTACTGTTGACTTTCCAGCTGAACAGCACAGCACAGGCTCTTGTATTATCATTGATACAAAGGGGAAATATTACTCTTCGATACTACTGTGATCAATATCCTTACAGGTACAGGTGCAGATAAAGGCTTTGTTTAATATAAAATTCTGCCTAGAGCTACCTTTGTTTAGCTCTCTCTCACACTCTCAATATGAAATCACAAATACTTCACACAAACCACAAATGCAACTCTGATTGAAAGACGGGCTACTCATGACAAATTATAAAGCTCTAAACCTGTAACGTTGAACCTGGGACATTCCAGCAGACTGCCCTGCAACCCACCTTGGACAGAAAGAGAGTCATGTCTGATTTTTCAATGCTGGGGCATTTATGAAAGCCAGAATGGTAAATATCTTTACACTTGACATTTCAGGGCCCTGATAATAAATATTTTCATAACAAAGTATGGGGTTTTGAGATAACGGTATTAATATTTGTTCAAATCATTATAGCATGAGGTTGCCAAGCAAAGAAGCAATGGGCACCATCACAAATCCTTAAAAAGGACAGCGATTAAGTGTACTTGCTTTTTCTTTTGGCAATAGAAAAATAAAGCCTCTGTAGCTCTCAGCAGTGCAATTTTCTGATGCCAAAGCTATCTCTCCAAAATCCTTTCAATATGCAAAAGCTAACCTCTCCTCTCTCCATTAAAACATATGCAAAAGTGTATGAAAATATTACAACTCAGTGAGTGACTTCAGATCACAGACACACTCAGAACTTCACTGAGGACAAAACTATAGGTTTGCTATTTGTGCAAGCAAAATATTTGCTCAGTTGCTCACAGAATGCCACAGTACTAAACACTGTTGTTTACTTGAATTGCAATTTAAAAATTAGTTAAGAATTTGCCCTTTTTTTTTGTCTTTTTACAGATCTGACAACATTCTTTTGTCTGCAAATCCTGTTATTTCTGAGCTTGATTCTACTTCCCATAATACTCATTATAAAATTAAGGACAACACACAGAAGTTCAGGTGCATTCACAGTTCATAAATCCAGCCTATATGCACGAAGAAAAAAAATCAGATTGCATTAAAAAAGATGCTCTGCATTTAATCACTCTCATTTGTTTTAGAGTATTTAACAAGACTTTTGCTAAATGGCTAGATTCACACCACAAATTCAATTAATAAAAATAAAAGACTCTTTGCTATTCTGAGAGGTAAGATCTAGAAGGTAGTGTCATCTTCGGAGAAAGTAAGCTAAAATTTACCTTAAAACATGGCTATAGCTAAGAAAAGCTACGGAAAAAAACTAAAAGCAATGGAAACAAAAACTGAATGTCCTTTTCTGCATGATTCCTAAAGGCCCCATTCTAAAGAATAACCACGTACCTATCCAGAGAAGACACCGGGACAAAAAACAGTGAATGAAAACCAGACATTTTCTGTAGTTTGGAGAAAGACATTTTTGTTATTCAGCATCAATTATGCAAAGAGAACTATTATCTCAATAAACAGTTTGATACTTTCAGATATATTGGAAAAATTTACGTGCTGAAATTTTGTAGGCATGAGAGAAGAGTTGTGCTACAGCATATTTAAAAGTAATCTAGAGCACCCTCATCTCTCACGGGAGCTGTGTGGCAAGAGCAGACTTGCGCTCCACCCCCCGAAAATGGGGTATGTGCTTGTAATTTGTGCCTGCTACAAAAGGCACTATGTGCATGTGTAATTCTGCGAACATGTATGTGAGACTGTGCAGGGGAATTAAAAGTTCTAAGAAGAGCTGCAGAAGGGTGCTGAGAAATTCGCAGGTGCTTATTAACATTTTATGGATGTCTGGTGTTGCTACCTGCTGTATTGCCACTCTTGATCTTGAATGTGTAGCTGGTTGATTGCTAGTTAACTGTTATTAATAAATCAATAAACCACTTTGATCTTGATTGATTTAAACCACATAGCTGAACAGTTTTTTCACGTGACAATCACGAGGGAATAAATCGTGAAGGGGGAATAAATGCTCTTTTTTCTAATACAAGAATACAGAGACATCAAATGAAGGTACAAAAAGACAGATTCAAGACAAAAAAAGGAGTTACTTCTTCAAACAACGTGTAAAGTAATCTAAGAATTGTTTGCCAAAACATGTACTGGATGCTATATGGGTTAAAAACCGATTGAAAGAAATTCATGGAAGAAAAATGGCTATTAAATATAATAGATACATCTGCTGAACCACAAATTATTGAATATACTGAATGTATTCAGTATACTGAATGATTACACAGGAGAAGTAATGCTACATGTTTGCTCTCTTCTTGTATGTTTTGCCAGGCATTCACCAGTAGTCACTGCTAGCAAAAAGATATTGGACTAGATAGATGTTTGGTCTGAGCAGTTGTCTGTTGTTTTCTCTCTCTATTGCAGGATTTTTTTCTCTACTAAAAACTAGTTCAGGCGTACTTCTGCCATGTTGCTTAAGCACCGCACATAACTCTTTTTGTATCGCATAATAAATACCAAGGACATACTGAATTTCCACAAAACCGCAAGTAACAAACTTTATAAACCAGTATGAGTCAAACTAAATAAAATTCCACTCATTATGCTAATGGAGTTCCAAAGTCCCCCCAAAGCCCAGAAACATTGGCACAGTGCACAATTTATGTAACGATTCTGTGGAAAACCCTTAGAAGCGCTGGAGTAATGCTCTGCTTTTCCCCTACCACAGGAATTATCCACAAAACAATAAAAAAAAATCAGTTCTCAATTCCATGAATTTTCATCCAGACAAAACAACGAAGAGGAGATGCCCGTAACTTGGCTTCCTTTACTCTCCTGGGAAGCTTTATGCTATCAGTGCATGTTAAGGGCACAACAACAAATGGTCCCCATTTGCCTAAGGATTTAGATTAAAATCTACAGCCAAACAGTAAATGAAAAGCCATTCTATGTGGAATTGGAAATCACTAGCTTCAAAGTGCTCTCACTTCCCCCCCCCCCCAGCAAATATTTTTCACAAGAAATAACAGAGTATTTTCACAGCGCAGTTTTCTTCCAAAGCTGAATTTTAGAATCGCAAATAAGTAGATGTCATATCCAAGAAACACGGTTTTAGGCCTATAAAAATACTTTTCAATATTACTCTAAATTTAATCACAGTAACATCCTAATCTTTCCTTAGAAAGATAAAATAATACAGCTTAGCTCCATTTAGTTTCAAAAGTAAATGTTTTTACAGCAGTTCAATGATAATACAGCACTTCTGCGAAATAACTAAGGACTGTGTTGTTAGAGCGAGCTGTTTTCTTGGGAAGTGCATTTAACTGTTAAAATATTCCACTCTATCAGAATATGAGGATACTTACCCTTTCACAAAGACTTACATATGCTGATGTCAAGACGATGTATTCCAGAAAGTCCCAAAGCTTGAAACGAATTTCACATGGACAAAATACAGCCACTGAACTAACTTTTTGTTATAGTTAGGCATGGCATGTGGCTGAAAGTGATCTTAACTTCAAATGTGGTATATGGAAGGGGTGACTGAGGTAGGAAGGATCAAACTGGACTAGAATCTACTGGCAAACTATTAATCTACTACAGCCTTTTGAAAAAAAAAAATCTGGAGACATTGTGTCAAAGATAGTTTAATGCCAGTATCTTACAAAACAACATCAAAAATGTTTCATAATCTCAACATCAGTATTGATTCCATTAACTTTTTTATTGAATGACATTTACTCATTTTGATTCCTTTTTTCTGCTGTCCTTATTTTCAAATGGGATTTAAATAACTATTTTTCTAGACAATGTCAATACTGAGATCTGCTTACAAAAATTTCTCAGACACCCATTAGCATAGTATTTAAGTAATAATGCTGTATGATGAGTCCCCATCCCTTGTTTTGCCAGTTTGACCACTAACATGTGAAACAGTAATGCAATATCTTACAAAAATAATTTGCAAGATTTGTTTGTGTATTTTAAGGAAACTCCAGAACATCGTCCTCTTTTTGGAGATCACAGATGTGATTTTTAGGAGGGAAAAACACAAATCTTATCCAGTGAGGAGAAGCTTAGGCTCTGATCCTGAAAACATAATATACACTTCACACTGCAACAAAATATTTTCCCCTCCTTGAGAACCTTAGAATTAGATGACTAATGTTATGTAGTCTTTTGTAGGCAGATATAGAATCTTTTGTGTATTGCACAGTATAAACGAGTAAATAATGTTTTACAGGTATGTTTTCAAATTCTTGATTATATCTAATCACAAAATGTGATAGTAAAAAATTATCCCTAAACAGATGCATTCTGACTCAAATGTAATCTAGGTCAGATTCTGAGATTTGTGTTTGTCTTTTTGCACATAATTGTGTGCTGACACCAAAATAAGAAGTTAACCTTAAGGCCTTTGAAAAAGCCCAGGCCACCATTTACCCAGGCCCGCACTTCCATTTACCTCCCACCTACCAACCCATGTAAATTTGGCAACTTGTTCTTTCTTTAATTTAGACTGAGTACTCAAACATTTTACCAATATATGAACAGAAGAAAAGCAGGGGGAATGAATATGGAGTGATACCAAAATTTAAAATAAGTATCTTTGATGATTTACTGACACTGCTTTCATATAAGGCACATTAACAAGTAAGCTATCCTGCAACTAAAATTGATGTATTACCTTAAGAAATCTGATTCAAAGGCAAAGAAGATTACACTGTTACAATGTATAATTCATGTTGTCAGCATGACATTATAATTTAATTAAGAGGCAAACACATTTTGCCTCCTCTGCAATTATTTTTTTAAATCTGTCATACATGATAATGATTGTGTAAATGACTGTATCAACAATTTATATGATTTCTCTCACAAAAGCTTCCCAAAACTAAACATTTTCTTCAGTCTTTTTCAATAAATTGGCACTTAAAGTATATGCATAATAATATATTTTGACTACATTGAAAATAATTTTTAAGTAATAAAAATCAATCTGCCATAATTCCAGAGTTTCCTGAATAGGCTTAAAATGCATCTCCAGTAGTCTATGCTACTTTAGTGTTAAATAATGAGGTAGCACATTGTTCCAAAATTGTTCTGAATTATGTAAACCGTTTGCTACATGCTGTTTAGACTTCAGTTTTTGTTTAGAGCTGTTTGGTAAAGCAGTACTTCCCGTCTTCTCTGACTTCCTGGTTTTGCTTTTCTTTTGTGGAAGCTTATTATTATAATTTTTTCTTTTTCCTTTTGCTTTTTCCTCTTCCTCTCCTTCTTCCTCCTCTCCCTCTTCTTCCCCCTCTCCCACATCCCCTTCCTTCTCTTCTCCTTCTTCTCCCTCTCCCTCTTCCCCTTCTTGTTCCTCCTCTCCTTCTTCCCCTTTTTCTTCTCCTCCTTCCCCTTCTTCCTCCTCCCCTCCCTCTTCCTCTTCTCCCTCTTCCTCCTCTTCCTCTTTTTCCTCCTCACCCTCTTCCTCCTCTTCCTCTTTTTCCTCCTCTCCCTCTTCTTCTTCCGCTCCCTCTTCTCCCCCATCTTCTTCAACTCCCTCTTCTCCCTCTCCCTCTCCCTCCTCTTCCACTCCCTCTTCTCCCCCATCTTCTTCAACTCCCTCTTCACCCTCTTCTTCCTCCCCTACTCCCTCATCTTCTTCCACCCCTTCTCCCTCTTCATCTTCTTCTTCCCCTTCCTCTTCTTCATTTTCCCATCCCTCTTCTTCATTGTCCCACTCTTCTTCCTTCTTTTCATCTTCTTCCCCCTCCTCCCCTTCTGCTTCTGCCTCTGCTCCTTCCTCTTCCTCCTCATCTTCTCTTTCACCTTCCACTTCATCCTCCTCCTCTCCTCCTTCTTCCACTCCATCTTCCCCCACCTCCTTAGTCCTCCTATTTGCATCTTCCTCTTCCTGTTCTTCTTCGGGTACCTCTTCTTCCCTCCCTGCCAATGATTCTTCTAACTCCTCTTCTTCACCCTCTTTGTCTTTTTCATTCTCCCTTTCTTTGTCTTCTTCTTCATTTTCCTTTTCATCTTCTCCTTCCTCTTCTGCCACTACCTCTTTTTCTTCCTCCACCTCTCTACCTTCACCTCCTTCCTCACTCTCATCTCTTCCCTCACTTTTAACCTGTTCCTCCTTTTCTTTTTCAGTGTCTTCCTCTTTTGCATACTCCTCCTCCTCCTCCATATCCTTCTTTTCTCCCTCACTCAGCGTTTCTTCTTCCTCCATCAACCTGCCTTCTTCATCTCCTTGCTCTTTGCTGTCTTCCTGATTAATCTCTTCTGCACCCTCATTCTCACTGTCTCTTTCAGCCTGTGATTCCTCTTTTTCATTTTCCTCATTATCTTTTTCCTCTTCATCTCCTTCTACTGAAACTTCACCTCTATCTTTTTTAACCTCACTCTCTTCTTCCTCCCCTAGTTCACCTTCACTGTCAACTGTTTCATCTAGTTTTTCTTTTTCATTTTCACTGCCTTCACTCTCCTGCTCTTTATTAGATTCCTCCTCATTCTTAATTTCTAACTGCCTGACTTCATCAGATTTAGCTTCGGAGTTTGTTTCTTCCTCATTCAGGCTTTTTCTATCAGTCTCTTCTACATATTCTTTCTCATTGTTTGTAGCTTGCATCTCCTCAATCTCACTATCTTCTTTTTCTAAGTCCAACTCTTGCACTTTTTCTACTGTTTTCATTGCCTTCTGGACCTCTCTGCCTTCATAGTAGTCCTCTTTTTTTTCCCTACTCTTAAGTGTGTATTTTGCAAGATCATTACTACTTTCTTCAGTTGAAGATGATGACATACTTAAAGCTATTTGTTTCAAAAATTGATCCTTTTTTTTAAACCGTCTCTGCTCTTCACTACTTTCTTCTCCTCTGATGCATATTCTTTCACATTTATCAGATTTTTCAACAACATCCTTCATTTTGTTTTGACTTTCTATTGCTTCTTGACTTCCTTGCTTTTTAACAGGATTGTATTTTTGTACAATTAATGAATCAGTCTGGGGCCGATCCCTGGATGCAGAAGGAAGTACATCTATTTTAAGGGATTGCTTAGATTTATCAGCTTTTGACTTTTTATTGGAAGAATTTGTTTTTTCACTCAGAATTTGTTTTTCAGTGGGAACATTAAAAGTTACATCCTCTCTGACAAATTCAGGATTTTCCACATATTCTTTTTCCCTTTTCGCTAATCTGCATTTGTCCCTAGGAATCTGTTGGACACCACTTTTCAAAGTACTAACCCTTTGTGCATGCTCAGATTTACCTTTCATTTTATTTTTTTTGGCCACAGGCTTCCCTACAAAGGCACTACTTTTTTCTAAATCTTGTCTCGATGACTCTGAAAGTGACGACTGCTTTTGTAAAGAGCCAGAGTCTAATTTTGAGGCCTCCTTCATGAAATCAGAATCCTTGTTTTTCAGCCCACCCTTACCATCTCTTTTCAGTTTCACATTTTTATTGTTCTTCTATTCCACATGAGAAGCAGAAAATTAAAAAGAAAGAAGGAAAGCATTAAGGACAAATGACAGCAAAAGAAAAAGGTTACAAAAACTTCTGAACAAGAAGAGAAACAATTTGTGTGAGAGGACTAAAAGATAGCATAAAAGGTAGAGTATTTCACATGAAATTAATTTACACGTGCACACATTAGAAGAATGCAACATTCTGTTGATGGTAAATGTACTACTACGCCTTTTTCACTATCCAAGCACTTGAAGTGAATGCAGTAAGAACTGTGCAGCCAGTATCATGTCCCATAAGCTAGAGCACATGCAATGCATGAGGCTGTGTGAACAAAAGGAAAGAACTACAGTTTTCTTACACCTTCCTCCACCTTTCCCCTTAGGAAATCTTCTGATGCACTCACTGTTATGGTCTTTCTAATAAGTTTGAAAATCTGTTGTCTTTCTGCTTTAAATTTTACACTTACTAACAAATTCTGCAGAAAAATTTTTTAAATATAAAATAAAATTATAATGAAATATACCAAAATGCTGAAATGCTGGGATCACTTTAGGAGTGAAACAAAAAGATAATACAGAAGCATTTTAACTTTATAATTAAAACCAGTATTATTGCTCCTTTAAATATACTCTATGGTGATTACCTGTAAATAAAATCTTTACTTACACTGTGTCCCAAAAGTCAATTAAAAATTTTAGTATCAACAAACCAGCAGAAATGTATGTTGTCAGCTTAAGTTGCAAAGTGTATGATAGTCTCTTGCTCCTTAAACTGGTGAAGTATTATATACTGTTATCTCAAACTATGCTGGATATGAGGAGTGCTATGTGCCTGAACAAATTCTTCCTGATTGAAGTCAGCTTCTTAGAATTTTACCTCATGGATATTCAGAAAATTAGCAAGCCTATAAAATTTGCCTAGCTTTTTTAAAAACTCAAAGCAAAACAAAAAGTACAAGGATAATACAAGAATTATTGATCTTTTAAACATCAGTATAAGTATACATATGTATATATAATTAGTTACAGTACCTTTTGTTTTTGGAGTGGTGATAATTTTAAGGACTGGTCACTGGGATTCAATTTCATTGCATGTGTCTGCAAAAAATAAGATCTCCATTAAAAAAATAAATATAACTAACAGGGAAAGCAGCATCAAAGCCCAGTTCTAGTAAACAGAGCTATTATATGAACACTTAGATATTATTGCACAGTCAGGTTGAGACAAATCTATATGATCGCTCAACTCACCTTTTTCACTTCTACTCCCTCATTTACTGCTTATAAAGAGAAAGAGTGGTAACCAGCTTACATGTCAACATCTAAACTGCCTATAGAGACCGAAAGCTACATGCCCTCTCTTACAGCCCACAAGCACATTTTAGATCCGCCTTCCAGTCACCCTGAAGTTGTGGCTACAAATATAACACCTTACTCCCTTATCATCACAACCTTCAACTTAATATCCAGTTTGATACAACAGCCTTGAAAGAACATATTTAAAGAAACATTACATAGCAGAAGTTTTTATTGGAATCTAATGCCTTTATCTCTTCTACATAAAGCAAAAAAACCAAAAGGCAAGGCGATGTAGAATACTACAAGGTGGGCAATTAATAATGAGGTTTTGGTCATCCCTACCCATATACTCCAAATGACAAGATAGTATTCTCCGCTGCTGTCTGTTAACTGCTTATGGTTTAACCACCATATTCTTTTCCAACACAGTGAGCATGGACAGTTCTGGTTTCTGACTCCCAAGAATTTGTATCATCAATATGATATTAAAAGTTCTTCCCCCTCTTGTCACACTTGTCAATAAGATGTATGTTGCCACAGTTTAGAAAAATTGAAACAACTATGCTGTAACAGATTATTTTCATTTAGATTCAAGAAGAGCAATCATTTTTCTTTGTGTTTTGACAAGTTTGCCTGACAGACTTTTTTCAAATTTACTGTTTCATTCTGATAAATGTTTTAAAATTGATTCACGATGGGTACAAAAACAAAAAGGAGGAAGAAGTCTAGCACATAAAGTGTGCAATATATTATAAATAATGCCTCAGTAAATTAATGAAGGCCACGTTGTGCATCATATCTGAAGACAATTTTTTCCTTGTAAATGAAAATAAAGTTTTATAACTGTTAAATAAATGGTATGCACAAACAGATTGTTAAATTACTAAGCACTATTAAGTACAAACAAGTAATAATTCCTGTAAAATGTGCAATCCCTCCAGCATAACTGACAACATATTCTGAGCTGAGTCCACAGTGAGCTGCTCTTTTGTTTCCATTCCATTGAAGTTAAAAAAAAGACAAAAACCAACACTCTTTCCAGTGCACTGTGTTAAGGCCAGGACATGCCCTATCTGCCAAGAGAACAAAATATTTTGGAAAGGTGTACAAGTGATAAGGTGAACATATTTTTTAAATAAAAGAAATACGTAGAAACATGCTTATGGATCACCAGATAATCAAAATGTCTGCATTTTGGTCTTCCCTTTATTATGATCCACCTGTACTAAAAAATCTCGGAATAGGAAAAGACAGCACTCTGCTTCATTTCCTGCAATTCTCTCTCTCGGAAATTATCAAGAAGAAGAAGGTCAGAGATAGAGACCACCATGTGGTATCCAGCATCCTTCTCCTTTCCTTTCTGATATCCAGAGCTAAAGCGTGAGGAGGGGCTGCACTATTGAACTGCCTCAACCTCGTATTACAACATTACTTGGAAAATGAAAACAAACTTTAGCATTGGATAATGATGATATGAAATGCATGGTCATTTAACAGTATGTCAGTACTTCTTGGTGCCACATATGACATTCTGGACTAGCCAGGAATTCTGTACTAGAACTTGAAACACAATTTAGCAGCTTTATTCTTCCCCTGCATAAAAACAATTGAATCACAGATTCATTAGGGGAATATATTACCATATTTAGGATGTCAGTTGTATCTCCAAGGTTTCTGTCATTATTTTCACTATCAGAATCTTCTTCTGCAGAGCCTTCACCAGGTTTATCTTTTTGATGATTCTTTTCTTCAATGTAAAATAGAGGGAGGTAAACAAATACCATAGGAACAAGGAATATATAGCAAACAGAACACCCCACTCTTGTAAAACAGAGATTATGTCTATTTTACTGACATAGGACTGACACACAAGACACAGCAGAAACACTTCCAGCTCCTTTTCATCAGTATTAACATCAGAGGTAGCTCAGCAATCTGGCCTCAGTGCACTGTAGATCTCTGACCATTTTTGCAGGCTTTCAAAGCATAAATATTATATGGGACAAAGATTCTTTTGGATAATCTCTTCAATAATAGTGTACCAATTAAACTAACTTAGCTGCAGTCATATCGCCTACGTTGCACATTATCTGTGTAATGGATGGAGAGACAGTGAGTTTAACTCCAATGCAGCATCATTAAAATGTACCTACATCATTTTCAGGTTCACCTCAAGTTCATCAGGTATATGAGCAGTTTCATATGGCACAAAACCCGAGGTTTTAGGCCTCAGAAGGCAATTCAAATTTCACTGCATTGCCTTCCTGGAACCAGAAATGCTAATGGACATGCTGGCAGCTTTACAAATAATCATCTTAATTCTAACTGAATTAGTTACTTTCAAATTGGATTTGACTGTCCAATAAATCTGAGCTAACTTTTACACAGAAGCACTGCATTCTGCACTCTTCATCACTGCTCTTCCCAGGAAATCACACATGCCTAGGAACCCAGATGAAGTCCAGAACTGCTCTAGAGAATCTATGCAAAAGTCCAGTGCTGTATCAGTATCATTGTTATCCAGGCTTTTGCATTAGCTAGAATATTGTAAATCCTTATTATCTTAGATAAGAGAGAGTGAAGAGTACTTTTGCATTTCCAAGTGAAGAAGAAAGATCCTGTAAGAATTAGTAGACCTCTTTTCTCATCCAAGGTCTCTTGTAGGCCTTCCTGTGTCTTTAAGATTGTTCCTAATAATTTTTTTTCTGCAATTCTTTTTCCTTTTTGTGAAAATTGAGAAAGCAGTTACTAATCTTATAGTATTTTTGTGAAGCCCTATTTCTACAGGCTTGAGGAACGACAGATACAATTTAGAAGTTGTTTTTCTTTCACTCAACCCTCCTCTAAATTTTTAAGCACATTTTCCAAACATGAACAGTGTGAGGCAATTTTTGGTATGCATTTCTCAACTTTCATGTCTGTATGCTGCCAGACCCTCTTGAGGTAAGACTGAAATTAAACCTTCTTTCACATTCAAACTGAGCATTTGTTTATGAACGATGAAAGCCAAACTACATAATTATGAGAAAACAGCAGCAAGATGTGGGGACACTTCACCTTTTTCATGGTCTCTGCCCTTCGCAGGTACAGCTTTAGGAAGACTTGTTGCAGAAAAACAGAGTGGGCTAGTGTTGCTAGTCACAGGCAGCGAGGATTTTAAGGAGCTTTCTCCCAGTGGAGGCAGAGTTTGTGCCATTCGAATAAACTGTTCTGGTGACTTTTCCTTTAGAAGATTAAAAAAATATATATTGAGAATAAGAGTAGAAGAATAAAATGTAAGCAACCTCTCAAGCTTAACAGTGGTATTTTCTTTTAGTTGATGATACAACGTTGTAACTTTGTATACAAAGCATAAACACAATTTCTTTAATATTTTAATTATTTATAGTCCTAAAAAGTGGATAGGTATATAGTGGAATATTTTAGGTAATTTCTACACAATAATCTCAAGCAGTCTTAAAATGTAGACAAAGGAGAAAAAGAACTTTGATTTTTATTTAAAATTAAAATACTAGTCTCTCCAGTAACACTCAGGCATTTAATCCACAACATCAATACATTTTTACCAAAAAAGTGTGGTTTTGTGGTAGAGTTAGTTTTCAGACAGGTAAGTGAAATGATCCAATTCATTGCGCTGTTCAGGGAAATCACATGTGTAGTGGAGATAAAGGAGAAGAAACTACTATTTTAAGTAGCTACAGGATCTAAGGATCATTTTAAGCTGGTTGCGAAACTTTCTCCTGAAACCAGGACAATATTTTATAAACTATCAACTTGTTTAATATATTCAAGGACTCAGAGGGAACAACAAAAAGAATTAGGTTCTCGCTCTTTTCAAAAAATATTTCTATGATATTTTTAAAAATGCAAAGGAACAGGCTCTACATTTTAGAATAAAAAAAAAAAAACAAAATCAATTTGAGTCTTCTTCATAGAAATAAACAAGTAAAATCTGACCTATCTTTTACCTGCATCAACTTTGGAGCCAGGGTAGACATTCATTCTTCTTTCTATACATTAAAATTAAACACGTATTTTAAGGAGATATATTTATCTGCTGGGTATATGCTGTGATTTTAGCTTTAAAAGTGATTTTATTTCCTAAAAGAAGTATGGCAACTCTAAACAGCTCTGAATTTACCCTCTCTCGACGTCGCATTCGTGCTGATGTTAGTTGTAAGGTGTTTGTTAGTAGTGAGTCTCCACTCATTTTAGAGATAGTAGCAGTCAAATGGCTTTCATATAAATCTTCTAAGAGTACTTCTTCAGATCCTTTAGGTCTTGGAGCAGCAAAAACTAGCATGTGACAACCACCACAAGCAACCTACAGCACCAAAAAAAGGTCTGACTATTTCATTTGCAAGTATCAGTACAAGGATACAAGGATCTCATTTTCTCACAATCGTCTCTAGTGGCTTAGATTGTAAGAAAAACATACTAAAAGTGAGATTAAATTGCTTCAAATTTAGCTCCTAATGACATTAGCCACATAAAAGTACTTAATTACATTTATTAATGACTAGTGATCTATGTTCACTTCTTCTTACTTAATACAATGTATTTGTATTGAACAGAACACAAGATAGGTCTATCAAGTTATTGATACAGGAGAAAGCAAAGGTATTTCCACCAATTTTTGAGGGATTTGAGCTAATTATTTTGATGCAAGTCAAATGTGGGCAACACTGATAGCTTCAGTGATACAAACCTAGAGATTTTATCACAAAATCCACAAAATGTAAAGCAAGTTCTACACCCTCCAACAGACAAAGTATTATTACATAAATATCCCACTGTACAAATAATCGTTAAAATTAAAAAGATGACACTCTGGTGTTTTCAGAACAGATATTGGTTTCCCCCTACTGCCAGCAATCTAAGAGCAACAAATATTTAATTTTATAGGCTACCACAGCTCTACAGACCAAAATGCTATAGCACAACACTACTGAATAAAATCCTAAAAAGCAGTCTATAAATGTAGTCCAAACCAAATACATTCTAAACTAAATGAACAGTGCAGTAAGTAAATATCATTTCCTTTTTCTTTCAATTTGTGTTGCCTACTAATTAAATGTTATAGAAAGAAATAATTCTATAATGAGATTTCAACTCTCATTAATAACGTGTTTCATAAAAAGATAAATCTTTTGATGTTTGAGAATCATGAACAAAAGTTTTACCAAAAGGACTGTGAACCTCAAGAAATTATAACACAGAGTGGGATCAAACTGATTTGTAAAATTCTCTTCTCCAAGGCCTAACTTGCCATGTCGTCCATCTCCAAAAGTAAACATGAGGCCATTCTCTGCATGTGGAAAAAAAAAGGATGCTATTAATAACAAAGATTCAATACAAAACTAGGACAAAACCATTACAAAGTAACAGGTCATGCAAGTAAGGAGTATTTCTCTTCCAAAAGCAAAACCTGAACAATTATTTTTAGATTTTCAACAGGTGAATATGATCAAAAAATATGTATACTTTCAGGCGAAGTACTGAGATAAGAGTTAGTCCAGACAATTTGTAAAAAAAACCCAACCAAAACAACAACAACAAAATAATAAGATTGAAATTGTATAGAAAAACAAAGGCTTCTAAACAAGAATACTTGTTAGCAAGGCATGATTATGAGGTTATAACTCCCCGGGAGATACCAGGTACAGAGCTATGCATGGCATGGCTGTGAATCAGAAATTCCTAATATCGAATCTGGCTTTCTCACTAGCTTAATTAACCTTTAGATCTAGTAAGTTTGTATATGTCTTCTTCTACTGCTCATTTTATAAAGAAAGCTTTTACAGTATAATAGAGTCGCTGGAAGTGCATTTCAGAATTTTTCACTTACATACCTGCTATTACAGCAGTATGATTTTCCCCACATGTAATGTTACATATTTTATGCCTCCTCAAGTGTTTCACAGACTTTGGTACTGAAGTTTCAAAAATAAAAGTACCATGTCCCAGCTGCCCATATTGTCCAAGTCCAAAAGTATATACATCCGTCTCTGAAAATGTATAGGCAAAGTTAACAACAAATATGCTGGTAACTATATGTATGTTATAATCTGCTTTCTATTAGCCAAATGGTAGTCAGATGACATCAGCATCAAAAAAGCAATGTTTTATCAATTAAAAAAATGTACCAACTAATGAATTACATTTATCAATTAATAACAAAATGCAACAAAATAAAAAACAGGAAATAAAGCACTAAAATATATACAGAAAAGAATTTTGAATGGTTCAATATGCAATATATTTTCTAACATAACTGCAAAATAATCCACTGATCACATGTACACAAAACATCAGCTAACAAAAAATTTATGGGACTTTACATACTGCAATTAATTCAAGACCACAATGTTTACATATATGTGCATTTTCAAGTACAATAGTCTCATCTTAATTTCTGGTTACCTGCACGTACACTGTATGACCGTAAATTTAATAGACTAGACCTCTTTAAACCAATACTAACTTCTGTGTAAGAAGAGACTGGAACAGTAAGAGAATACGTTTCAGTATTCTGTTCAGCTACCAAATCAGGCCTGCATTAAATACAGAGAACACTATAATTGTGTTATCTTGTGACAGAATAATCATCCTTCCACATTTATATTTTGTCTGTTTAATGGACTGTCTGTGCCAGGAAAAAGAATAAGAGCTTCTCCAAAGCAATAAAGATTCTTGGTGTGTCCATCCCTGGCACTCCATCACAACAGGGGAAGACTGTGAAGCTTGGAAATCTTGATGAGTTCATGCTTGAAAAGGGAAATTCAAAGACTAAGTTTTTTTGGGGAAAAGGAGAAGTTTTCCTAGAATTTTATTCCCTGCCCCTTTTTCTTCTGCATGTAGGCAACAAAGGAAAAGCTAGAGAAGTACTACTTAAAGTACCTGAAAAACAGTTATGAAAACCTGGGAAAGACTGGGAAGGACAAAAACTATTCTATGTCAAGCAAAAAGAACTGAGACTTGGGAGCAATATATCATTACATCATTGTTATGAACATGGTGCAGAGCATGCCTGCTCCTGCTGCACAGATGCCATCAGGACAAAAATCTCACCACCTTCAAAAGCAAGAGAGGAATGGGCATCCACAGCGGAATGTGTGGAATGACAGAGAATCTTTGGGGTTTGAGCACTTCTTTGTGTCAAGGGAACAAGGACACTGGGAGAGCAAAGTAAGTTTCGGTGCCACAAAAGTAGTTTATACTGTGCGACCAAATTCTCAGAGCAGCCACAAACTGGAGAAATATTAAAAACAAATTCTGTTACCATTCCCTCAAACTAATCCTTCACTACTGTCAGGGAAAGAGAAAGCAGAGATCAGACCAGATTCCATATTACTACAACAGTACACTTACTAACTTATGTTAACTTTCCGATTTCAAAGGAACCATGATGAAATACTGTAACACTATGTATGGAAAAGTTCTTTCTAGCAAAGGGTTTGCCCTTTCTGCCCCTTTTAAATTGTTCCATATTAAGAAGTCATGAATTCACACCATAAAAAAAAAAACAAACAATGTTCTCACAGTTTTTCAGATTGTAGATGAAAAATATTGAGTAAAGCTACTTTTTTAATTTAATGCAATAGTAAAGCTCCCTCTGCTGGAAATCTTCGTGCAAGAAAGCAAGACCACCTCAGGATCTTTAAAAAGGAAAACAAGAAGACATTTTCTGTAATATCTAGACTTTCTGCATAAGAATCAAGAAACTACACCTGAAAGACAGGAGCTTTCTCTAATTGAACCAAAGTCTCATCTTCATTTTAGTAAATGACTTTCTCAGCATAGCTGATTCCATAAATTCTGTTTAGAAGTACTGCATTTGTCTTAATATTTCTTTGGAAACTGGCAGATCTTGTAATTTTCAAATTATATGGCTTTATGTGATTAACATAATTATTTTGAGTGAAGTTGGAGGTTCTTCACATTATCTTTAATCCTAGCTTGAAACATGCAACGCCTTTTGCATTTGTGTTTAGAGGGAGATGTTCTCAAATGCTAACTTTAAAAGTACAGGAAACTATTTTCTTTCCTCTGTTTCTACTGACAATGAGGAGAACTGGCCCATCCAAAGCAAGGTTAGAGTGCCTTTATAAGAAGAATGACTTCTTCTACTGCCGCTATAGACCAAGGGCACCTAAATTTTGCTCCTCCTAAATTTGCTTATTAGTCAATTATCAAGGCACAGGACGACAAAAACTTTGTACCTTTCTTAAATGATTCACTGGTCTGGTGCAGAAGTGAGGCCAAACCTCAGTAATGATCTCACTTAGCAGAAATGAGGTATTTCCTCCAATCTGTCTTTATAAATACATGGAAAGAGAAGTCTATGGCAAAGCAACTTCATAGACTTAGTGATAAAATGAGAGAGGTGAATTTCATCATTATGAACTTGAATTTTTAAATTAATTTGCCTACACCATTAATCCAAAAGGGGATATAGCCCCGTTGTCACCTTCTTCTTACTGTCCTCTGTCCCAGTAAGGATATGATCAGATGAGACAAATAAAACGTACTGCCAGCAAAAGGGCAGATCTCGTTCTCCCATTCTCTGTCTTCAGTCCCCTCTTGCACTGTCTCTGCTGTCCACCTGGCTATGTGGTGAGCCAGCTCGGCTGAGTAAGCCAGGTTTTGGGGGGTTTTGCTGAAACAGTTTTCTGTGGAATGGTCAAGGCAGCACCAGAGCGGTACAAGGGGAAAGACATACGGCCACAGCAGCACGAGGGAAGCAGCAGTGCCTCCAGTGCATCCGTGAATCACAAGGAAGGCTCAGCCATGTTAACAGCAGCCAGAAGAAACAGAACTCAAGCCCTGTGCTGGCCTCGAGGAAGGAACTGCTGCCTCCACAGCAGCAGCCCATGACAAGGGCCCTTGAAGGATGAAGAGAAGTGGTTTCAGAGCTTGCACAGAACCCAATGGCTTCACTGTTCCAAGTGACCTCCAGCACTCAAGTGCTGGGACTGCTTCTCCTTTACTTCCTAGATTTTCTTTTTTGGAAAAACAGGGATATTTCCCTGTAACTGTGGATCTTCCACCTTTGCAGGCATCTTCTGGAGTACATAACAGTTCTTTAATCTCCATGACCACTGTCACTATAAATAAAATAGTCCTAGGCAAAAGTCTATATAGTTTTCAGATTATTTTTTTTAACACGTGCTATTTGCTGAAAGAACTGAGTGAGCTCCAAGAGTGTTTTTAAGATTGATACATTCCTTGCTATGTATTTAAGGCTATAGACAAAGTTAAAAATCCATGGGAGAAAAACAGAAACAGACAGGTATGCTTATATCTCTCCACATAGATTCATTTTTCTTGAACATTATTATTATTACTACTACTACGACTACTACGCCAATGGGCTATTCACTCTTACAGTAGCTTTATTTTTAAACAGCTTATGCTGAAAAATGTTACTGTAAAAATCAGCTGTCAACACAACACTCAGTTTTACCAGAGCTAGTAATTGGATTTGGGGATTTCAGTATAAATAGTATACAGACTTAAGAATGCTTTGAAAAATCTAGATAATCCTATATGGTTTGAACAGTCAGTTCTGTCATGAAAAGGTAGAGCTTTTTCATCCTTTTCATCCTCTTTCAGAAGGGTATCTTGACTTTCTTTTCTTTTTAAAAGACCTTGAGACAGAAGATGAAAAATCCAACATTTTACATACTAACACACTAATGTGCTGTATTGTTATGTCAAATGATCTATTCTTGAAGGACTGCTTCACTTTTTCCTTTGAAGAGATATCTTTGCCTTCCCTCCTTTCAGAGAATAAAGGAGGTAATATATCCTTTTATAGACAGGATTATTCCCAGAGGATCTGTCATCATCTGAAAAAAACTGTAAGATATTAAGGCCACTCCCAGTCATCTGTTTCTTCTTCTCCAATTTCTAGATTCACAAGTTATTATTATTCTACCTTTTAAAAAGCTTTATTGAAAAAGTATGCAAATTGAGATTTCTGCTTTCTCATAGTTCTTTTGAAAGTGATGATACAAACAGATTTCATTTTCAGTAGGAAACATTTGCAAGCATTGTGAGTAGTGGATGCATTTTTTTTAGTCTCTGAGAGAAGTCATCTAGGATGACGATATCATCTTCTTGAACTGGCTTATAGACTGTCATGAAATGAATCGGTTTGTGCTGCTACAGTGAGAGAAAACTTTTGCATGATAGAATTTTTGTGATTCTGTTTATTCTCTAGAACAACTGCAAATGTTAAAGGCAGAAGTAACAATAAGACTTGTAAAGAAGATGGTTTCCAATACCATCTTCAATATTTCTAAACCCTTGTATCTTTAAAGTTTTTTCCCAAATCATTGCTCTCAACAGTTTAATTTTTTGTTCTCTAGGGAAAAAAAAAAAAGAGTTTCCCATTTTGGAGTTTCAGAGAAAAAAAAAAGAATTATTTTAATATATACTTTCTACCATTTACTCTGATATTTGCTGGAGAGATTCCAAACAGTAGCTTGATTTAATAACCCAGATAACAGTGGTTCTTACCATATAAAATTACCAATAGAATAGATAAGACAGTCATAAAAAAGAAATCAGATGAAGTGCTTTGGAATAGACTAATTATATATGAGAGTCAGGAAGAAACTTGCCTCGTATTCAGTAAGATAACTGGATTATGCTTTCTTCTAATTTGATAAACCCTAAGTAGAACTGATGACAAGAAATGAGCAAAGATGTGCAACAGTTTCTCCATATGACATTTTCTCCTATCCTATTCCTGTGTTAAATGAGATAGATGAAACAGGGGAATATACAATAGTCAAACACTCACTTCTTATTGTTTAAGACTGAAATGACACACACCCTGAAAAACTGGAAAGACCCTGGAAAGATGAAAACCACATCAATATATATTGTTACTAAAGCCAAGCAGCACCCATCTTCATGGAAGACAATACATGAAATTCAAAGTATCTTCAAAATTGTACTACTTTCTTAATTTAGGAAAGTGAGCTTAAAAGAGGTATAGATGTTTCTGCTCCTCTTTAAAGATATATCCTTCATTAGAATTCTCAATTCGTGGTCACGCCACTTCATCTCGAGATGCAATACACCCTTCAGTAGTGATTTCAAGTTAAGTTTCTGGTGCAAAGCCTATAATGCATGTATGCTGCACTCACTTTTCAAATGATTACCATGTCCAAACCTAGCTCTTTTCCCAATTTTTCCCCCAAATTTTGTTTTGAGTCAGAAAAATTTCTGTATGTCACCACTCTTGATGAAGTATCTTTCACTTGAGACAGTATGTCCATTACCCTCTACTCTTTTGTTCAAAGTGTTTTAGGCAGAAATTCACAGCTATAGCCTATTTAATAATAGCTGAATCCCATTAAAAAACATCTATCTGACCTTTCGCTCTTATCGCAGCAACTATTAATCTTTATGAAAATGTATTTTGTTGGAGGATATACTTTTGCTCTTCTCTTGACTCAGCTGGATCTTCTAGCACACAACACTTTGATCATCAACTGCCAGCTAAGCAATCACCGAGTTCCTTATTTGCCTTCTACTACAAAATCTGTTTCCATAGGCAATTAAATCTTACATATTAAGACACTGACTTACTATGGTGTTTTCTTCACTATGTTTGTTTTTTGGCATTTGGTCATGCAAGAAGCGTGACCAGCAGGTCAAGGGAGGTGATTCTCCCCCTCTACTCTGCTCTCATGAGACCCCACCTGGAGTACTGCGTTCAGCTCTGGGGACCCCAACATAAGAAGGACATGGACCTGTTGGAGCAGGACCAGAGGAGGGCCATGAAGATGATGAGAGGGCTGGAGCACCTCTCCTATGAGGACAGGCTGAGAGAGTTGGGGTTGTTCAGCCTGGAGAAGAGAAGGCTCCAGGAAGACCTTATAGCTGCCTTCCAGTACCTAAAGGGGGCCTACAGGAAAGATGGGGAGGGACTTTTTGGAAGGGCATGCAGTGATAGGACAAGGGGGAAATGGCTTTAAACTGAAAGAGGGCAGATTTAGATTAGATGTAAGGAAGAAGTTCTTTACTGTGTGGGTGGTGAGGCACTGGAACAGGTTGCCCAGCGAGGTTGTGGATGCCCCATCCCTGAAGTGTTCAAGGCCAGGTTGGATGGGGCTTTGAGCAACCTGGTCTAGTGGAAGGTGTCCCTGCCCACGGCAGGGGGGTTGGAACTAGGTGATCTTTAACGTCCCTTCCAACCCAAACCATTCTATGATTTATATTTTGCCTCTTTCTTCTAGCTCTTGTACAGATTTCACTATAATGATGATATCATCCAGGTCTACATCTTCCTACTAAATCTCTGTAACAGTCGTTTGTTATAATGAAATTTATCACATGAAATACCATTAGAACAAAATATCTATTGGTTGGTTTCAGATTTATGGTTAAAAATAATCAATAATGATAATCAAATTCTTTCTGCAGAACTTCACTTTATAACCTATGAAATAATGCTATGATTTATACATTTGCTGGCCCCAAATTTATGGTAATTTTTTTCCTAATAATGATAATCTGATTTAATGTAAAGAAATTTATTTTATGACATAGAATACTGCCAGGGTAAGACTGTATGTTGGTGGTAGAAGAGAGACAAAGGCATTGAAATGTAGACAAATGTTTGCATTATTTCCTGGATTGGCTACTGTTATTTCCTCTTCATAGTTTTCCCAAAGGAGTTTTAACCTACCCAGAATCTTACAGCTTGACTCATCATTACACATAACGTTTCCCAGCATATCACTTCCACCTTTACTCTCTCCGGTGGCCTGCAGTACAATACCACATCATATTACTTACAATCTCCCACAGCTAGATTTTCAGTTTATATTTTAGAAATTTTGGTTGCATAACCTTGAAGGCATGCCACCAGATTGACACGAGATTACTATTTAGCATTTTCAAAATACAGATTTAAGGACTGATATCTATACATCCTACTTGTTTTTATAGCTTTTGCATTTTGGAAGGAGATTAATTACAGGCATATTATACAGCTGTGGAATTCATTACAAGCCAAAGCTGATATTTTTTAAATCATCTGTGGGAAAAGTCAAACTTTCCTTTCCTGCTTCTATACTACTATAGTTCAGGATAGAACTTGTGGAAACAAATACCTAGCAATGCTTTGCATATATCGCTTTGAAAAGCTAATTTACCATTGGCACACAACTATTTAATAGCACAGTAATATACACCATCTTCCAAGTACTATACATACAACCCTGTGGACTAATATGTAACAGTTGTATTTGCTGATAGTGATAACTTGTACAGTATATTGAATGTCTATAACTACTAGTTTTATATGTATGCTAAAGATTCTGCTCAATGTCACAGGCAAATTCTGTACCACAAGAGGTATTTAATCCATTTAGGCACCCAGTAGATTGTGCATCTCCACCACTATTAACAGACAGCTCCTTGAGAAGTGACTTCCTAAATACATTCCTAAATATTCAAGGTCATTTAAATTTACTACAGAATGGAAGCTTTCCTCTACAATTTCCCCTCTCACACCAATACCACTTTCAAGCTCCGTAGAGGAAAGAAACATCAATCATCCATGTTGCACGAGGAGGTGCCGGCTTGTTGCAATTCCAGTAAGAAAGGCACTCAGACTCTGTAAAGTATCTCTTAAAATGCTATTTGTTGGAGCTAAGACTATAAAGAAAAAGAAGATAATATCAATGATCTTATACCCCTCTAGATGCTGGGAATCCTGAGCTGTGTGGAATTGAACAGGCCGCCAGCCAGGCACAGCATGCTACACAGATCCCATCTGTGGAAGGTTACACCATTTTGGTCATTTGAGCTCTTAGAGGATTTTCTTACAAGCAAACAACTCTATTCATCATTTATACTGTCAAATAAAAAGGACATTCACATGGGAACTTGCTGCTGAAGTTTTAGATAAAGGCAAGGACACGCAAGTGGTGTAACCAGTGGTACCAAGTAGGAGCTGCCTGTAAGATCCTCTGTTACAATTAGCCAGCTAAGTTTATCGTGTAGCCAAGGGATATGCACAGCACAGCCCTGAACGTCAAACTATATGTGCAGCACAGCACAGGCCTGCACTTAGGCTAAGTGTTACATGGATTTCTACCTCCTTGATGTACAATGGTCTTCCAGTTAAGATCGCTACAGCATCTTACATTTCAGTGGGACGTAAATTCTTTAAAGTAAATTGAGTTTACTGATAAAGTTACAGGGCTGTAAATAAAGCCAGTTAAATTGCATACCTGTCAACACCACTGTGTGTTCTCCACCACAGGCAACCTTATTAACCTTTTCCATAATTCCCAGTACAGGCTGTGGGACTCTATTGTTCTTCAGCTGTTCAGGCAATAATCCCAGTTTCCCATTCTCAGGTTCTCCAAAAGTATAGAGCTCACCATCTCCTGTGAAAATACAGAACAGAGCAGGTTTTCCAGCATGCACTGAGAAGCAAGGATGGGTTGTCAAGGTCACTGCAGACACAAATCAGTAAGATAGAAAAGTGTATGAACATCATGGGATAATTGAACATATTTGTATAATGTCCAAACAGCTGTGCAAAGCAGTCTGCTTTGATGGGACAAGACGGGGCTAAATTTTAGCCCTCTCCAAGATGAGAACTGCAACATTTAGCCTGAAAGGAATCTAACCAAGGGAAAAACAAAACCATATACATCCTGCTTCTGAGAGGCTGTAATTCCCTCTCTAATCAGTATTTATGTCAATGGAAGTTGCTTGTAAGAATCTCAATTACAACAGAAAATCATTTTGCATGGAATTTTGATGGAAAATCCACACTTCCTTCTTGTAAAATACAGAGAAAAAAGAAAAAAAAAGCAGAGTAAATGACATGAAACTGTGTGTGGTCTGGAGAGCAAGGAAAGGGCTATATATCCAACAGGAATACAGCAGTGGTTCCACAGTGGTAACTCCACCAGAATTAAGTTCAAAAATATACTGAGAAGTCCTTAAAGATCTCTTCCTTTAACTTCTTTCTGATCTGCTACATAATCATACAAGACAACCCTTCTCATGCACCCAGACTTTTTAAGAATCCAGTTCAAAAACTGTTTAACCCCAAATTTGGATAGTTCATTTTACTTTCAAGTTTCCTTTGTTCTATCTTTTCCAGTCACTCCCTTTGCTTTTTAACTGCTACGTGAGTCTGAATTATCATTCAAGACAGCATTCTGTATATCCTTCTACCATAGTTAAAAACGGAACATGTAAAATGTACTTTCCATTGCTGTATTTACAATTTATCTGCATCTGTTACATTTATCTACATTTCACATTTATCTAAATCTTTTTTTTACAATTTATCTCCATCTACATTTCTCATTTTCTGTGCTAAGGGGCCCCCAACTATTCTAACAGATCAGAGTGAGATTTAGGTAGAAAACATTTCCTCATTGCCAGGAAAGCTTCAAGTTAATAGCTGAGTGTTCTCCACTCCTGAAAAAGATTATCTGTGGAGTAGTGTCCTCATAACAAATTGTGGCCCACAATCTGAATTTGAAATTACTTACCAAAAACATCACCATACACTATTATGTAAGAAAAAGTTTGGGTTTTAATCTCAGTTGGATATAACAAAGCACAAGGATAAGCAAAACTCTCACATGCAGCTAGTCCAAGACAAAGAGATGTTTAAACTTGTGTGGGAGCTTCCTGCTGAAGGAGATTTGAAGAGAGCGCTACACTTACATAAACAACATAACAAACCCCAGACGTGTACTCCATTATTAAAGCCTAGTCATCAGAAGCACCCATCTACAATATTTTTGGAAACATGCAGATTTGTGCTTCAGTACAAAATGTACTTTTACTTTCAGAGGGATACATTTAGTGTTCACAAATTTACTTTTACAGCATTTAGAGGCATTACTATTGCATGATGCACAAGTATCTGAGAGATTCTTATTCAAAAGCTATAAATTCCTTGCCAACATGAAAGTTGGGTTGACCTTAGAAATGCTGGTCTTTCCCCACAGAAAATGAAAACAGATGAGCTCAAAGAAAGTTTCAAAGCTGAAGTCTTATTTAGGTGCTCAGAACTGACCATTAGAGAATTCCATCCCTCTCTGCATTGAACATAGGCAGACCATAAGGAAACAAGCTTATTACTAGTTTTCTGTTAGCCTTTGTGAATATTCCCCCATTTGCACAGCTGTTACATTTGTTGCTTTTTCCTTGCACTTAGTCAGCCACAACTTAAAATTTGGGAATTTAAGGACAATGGCAATGACCAAAAAAAAAAGCCTACACAGAAATAGGAAATATGGACGAGCTAAAAGTAAACCTATGAATAAATATGTAAAGTAGAAAAAAATGAAGCTACATATGCATTCTAAAAATCAAATTAGATTAGTCAAATTATTAAAACCACGTTAATAAAAATTGAAGGATATAATTCAAAATGAACTGAAGTTTATTAAAACTTGGGCATACCAAGCCAAGACAGGAAAGGAATTTTACATTTTTTGAATTTTTAATTCTTACGATGAGAAGGTCAAACTGGTGTCAGTAAGAAATGTGTCATTTTTATTGAATTTTCCTGAGCTTTACTCTGGCAATACATTCATTTAAAACTTCCTTTTGCATGAATAAAGAATTTCAGGTTGCAAAAACGCATCTTCATTTTGTGTAACTATGGATCAACTAGTTAGTAATACATTTTCATTTAAGTCATCTGGTAAATCCAATAGATAAACTAGATTCAAAATGTTTTTCCTGGAAAACTCTTTTGATAGCGATATATCTTTTTTTTTCCTTTATGGCACTTCACTCTTCACTCATTTGTGCTACAGAATGACTACAGCAATGGGTGCATAGAACAGAGCAGCACAGACTGCTTTTGCCAGTACCCTCCATCAAAAGGGTTTCATTCTGAAAACCCTTAAACTACTATGTCTTTTAATAAAGCAGTGCTTCTCCTCCCATCCTCTCAGAGGAAGTAATTCTGGAGCAGTCATGCTGATCTGTGATGTATGTTACCTTTGGTATTGACAATCCACAATAAGCAAAAAAAAAAAAAAAAAAAAAAAGGCCTAAATTGTAACCTATTTTCTTCAAAGGAAGCCTGAGGATAGGTTTTAAATGAATTTTATCTATAGGGAGAATCTGAAGTATGTCTCTTATTTTATGGCAAAGTTCATTCAGGACAAAAAAAAGAGTTTATGCATTTTTTAAGATACTTCAGCTTCAAATTAATTTAAATGCAGACATCTATCAATTAACTTGAAAATTCTGAAAAAAATGTATGACATACTCAAAGAGCAAAAACTGTAAAAAGGACTTTTTTCATAAAGCTGAATTCCTGCTTTAAATGGAAAATAAGTCCTAAGCCTCAACATAAAGTTGCAAACCGGCACTTCCACCAAAGATTTAGAACCTAACTGCGATGGCACAATGCTTATTTGTAAAGCATACAAGACCTAAGAAATTTAGACTCTACCTTAGTCAAAGAAACCCCAGACTATTTTATATGATTTCTATATTTTGCAAGATCACTTCTGCCTCTCACAAAGGCACAGATTCTTCAAGTACCATGCTCCTGGGCCACTAAGGCTAGCAATTGGACTTACTATCTTTACTGAATGCTCTAACTGCACAGAAGGACAATCAGGGAATGACAATAATACAATCTTACTCGGTGTCAAGCTTCCTGCAGGGTTTCACAGGGCTCAGGCTATTAAGAGTAGCCACCCACAATCTAGCCACAGAGCTCTTCAGCAAGACAAGGAAACAGGACAGCAGCTGTATTTCCCAACTATCATCAGAGGTGTAATGCCATCCTCCTAGCTGTCCTTATTTTTTTCTATCATTCTGACATTTTCTTTTCTGCACACACAAACTACCCCAATAATATTATAACACTCCATTTACCTGCATGTATCTGTGCAGAAATATCTTTGTTGCATTCTTCTACACTTCTTTTCTAAGAAGGGTTTTGCAGTCATTTCAATCTGTATTTTTTAAGAAACGGCAAATTATCTCAGCTGCAGAAAAGTATATTTAATTTCATTTCTAAACTAGGGACTGTGTTTAGGCTTCTCTGTTCAGTTTGCATTTCTGTTTTAATTCTGATCTTTATTCTTATACCTATGTGCAGAAACAGTCTGAACAGGCTGACGCTTTCAAGTTATTTGCAGCAGCATCAAGTTCTCTTCTAAAACAGTATCCCAATTAACAACAAAAACATCTACTGCGATGTGAGGTTTTCTGTAACCAAACAAAAAGAGATTTTATTAGGGATTCTAAGTGCAAAGGAAGAAAAAACAACAACAACAAAAAAGAACTCCGTATTTTTTGGAAGGTAAGTATTGTTTTAATACTCTTGGATCTGCCATATATTTCTAGAAACAAGCTGATAAACCCGCAAAAGCACTTGGGAGTTAACTACTTATGCAGTTCTCTTTGAAGAGACCAGCACTTTTTTTAAACACTAGTGCACTGCAAATATTAATCCAATCACAATCTAATTAATAGGATTAGAGATTCAAATGGCCAAGCTTCCATTGAGTTCCCAAACTAATCAAGTTTATTACATTTTTTCAACTTAATAATCAAGCTAACAAAGACAAACCCATTTATTAAAGCAATTTTTGAATACATTACACATCCCTTTAAGGCAAATAGTCTAAAAACTATGAAGAATAGCTATCAAGTGTAAAAAGAATCCAGTCAAACCCAGATACATTTTGAGTACAGCATGTATGCAGTACATCTGCATTTTAAGGACATTTATGTACTGTGTGCACTACGTCTGCATTTTAAGGACATTCTGTTCACAATTTCATTTTCTCCTCTCATATGAGTCACATACTCATGTGTTGAACTTTCCCTAGTGTGGCACATTTTCTGTATCACTAAACTTTAGGTCACAGAAGCATGTCAAAAAAATGGGCAAACAATTGGAAAACTATCCTTGCCCCTCAAAGGCAAATGCGCATACTGCAGATGAGAGAAGATATGAGACCTGGCTGGTGGCAAATGAGAGCAGCAGACAAAAGAATTGGAGCACTCTGTGATCCCCGGAATAAATGAAGGAAGAAAAAAAAGTAGTATTTATTCAAGACCAAATCGGTTGAAACCACCTCAAATGCTGAAATTCTGAGCATGGTAGTGCTTGTGGAATGGATGATCTTTAAAACTAGTCCTTAAAAATAATGACAAAATACATTAAAAAAAGGAATTAAAGGAACCCACAAAGCTCTCTACAAAAAGACATCTTCTCAGTGAGATTCTATCTTGACCTTGCTTTCAGTAACAGTTCAGGCAGGGGAAACACCGGAAAAGGTCTAATATATTCAATTCCTTTCTGGCTCCACGAATCTAATTCTGCTGTAGACACCAGAGTAGTGGTTAGATACATTGGCTTTTCCTGCTCTCCATCTCCTCCAGCGGACAAATGAGCCATATATGCTTGCCAAGCTTAATGCTTTCTGAAAAATCGTCCCCTCTTGAGTGAGTGTGGTCAAAGATTAGTCAAGTAAAGATCTGTATATGGACCCAAAATCATTGCTACAATCTTTCAGCTCTCTCTTCCTCTGTTGCTTTGTTTGAGACGTACCTCTAATACAGGGACCTAATGTCCCAAGTCTGCAAAAAGAAAGGAAAGGAAACAGATATTGGGAAAAAGTCCTCAAGAGGGCTGGAAAGTATAAACTTAAAACTGCTTTTCAGTAGAAGTCTTTGAATAATGCAAAGTGAGAAGAAAAGGGGCAAATAATCATCTTTCAAACATGGAGTAACCAGACCAGCTTCCTAATTTGCATATGGAAATGAGCTAGCCATTGCCTGTCCTTGTGCATAGTCTAAATTTTTTAAAATGTTTTTTACTAAAAATAATTTGGGATATATTCTGTTCTTCTATTCTACAACTGCTTTTGGCATCGGGGGCCCACATGTACATGGTAGAATACAGGTGACTGACATGTTTAGTAGTTGAATTATCATCTCCAAAGAAGGCATTCTAAAAACCAAACTAAGAAAGGTGACAAATCATCTTTTTGGAACTACTAGACAAGAGAAACTTCAGGGGTGGGGGGAGGGTTGTAGAACTGAAGTACAAATTCAGATGACTGAATGCTGTATGATTTCCATAAGACATGCTTTTATCTACTAAAGGTTTGCATTATCAGTATTCCACTCTACTTTTCATGCACATTGCACTTGGCTTTACAGTAGTTAAACACCTTAAAGACAAAAGCCTACTAAAAAATCTTTTTAAAACCAGCTGTTTCAAAGAAATATCTTTAGCTTAAAAAAAAAAAAGTTGGAATCCATACTTCACCACTTTTTTTCTCAATAGTCTCTTATTAATGATCATCCTGCCCTGGAGAGGGCACTCTGTGACCACACTATGTATTCTAGTATCCTCATTAACCACCTTTTAGTTTTAACCCAGATATGCCTGTGATCCTAACAGTTTGCTTAGCCAGTATACAGCTTATGTCAAACACAAATATATTAAGAAAGGGAACCATGTGGTGCCATGCTCATCAGTTCAGCCCAACAACGCGTACCAAGTCCTACATCTTGCAACTATGTTTTATTATTAAAGATAGTACATTATTTGATGCTTTTTTATGCACAAGTCATGTTTAAAAAGTCAAAATGTAGCAATTCCATAGTATTCTAACAATTGATAAGTTATAGGTGTTGAAAGCTTTCTATTAACAGTGTTTCTCCCATTTCTTCCATAGTAACAGCAACCACAATCTAAAAAAGTTCCTCTGGTATATTTTATTGATGTTGATGTAATTAATAGAGATTATACACTTACCTGAACAGCTCAAATTTCATTTCTGGAAATACAGAAACACTTTCTTCTCCATCCAAATGTATATATTAAAAATAACACTAATCACTCTAAATTCTAGTATACAAGATAAAACCATACAATAAAAATACATGAAAAACTCCCTGTGCTAGGCAAACTTTTAAACATACTTCAAGACATAATTCAAGGACTAACTGGCAATTCAGGGGAAAAGAACCCTATGCCTGTAATATGAATATTCCAAATACTCCATAATTATCTAGTTTGCTATGTTGTACCACCCCTCAGAGGCAGAATACTGAGGATGTGAACCACTGTTCTGAGCCAGTCTAGCAAGTCCTACAGACAAGTGTTTTCCATAAGTGAAAAAAGAATCCTAATAATGATATTGAAATCTTTATGGTCGTAATTCTTTACAAACTTAGGAAACAAAAGATAAGAAATTGATATAAATCACTTGGGTAAGCAACTCTTGACAAGACAATGAAATAGAAGGAACAAACTGACCTAAAACTAGGAACCAGAAACTTTAATGGGCTGGTTGCCCAAGAAGCTTGGCTATACCACATGAATCAGCTAAAAACGTGCCCTTTAGGTGAACTTAACTAATTATAATATCAAAACCAAACCTCTAGAAGTTAGAATACCCACCTCCACCTGAAGACCCTCACCTACCAAGCTTGTGCAAGAAAATTAAGAGACACTGCACCTTTAAATGAAGATGAGGCAACTATACTCCAATCAGCTTTAAGATATGGAAGTAATTATGCTAATTTACAATGTATAAATGAATGACTGTTTTAGTGCTGGGTGTGCCAGCTTTGCGGGGATACCCCTTAGCACCCCTTTCTGTGCGGAACCGGCAATAAACAGCTAATACCTCGGACTCTGTGTGTTACTGGCTTGCCTACCAGGTGAATGATCCCACAAATTCTGGGACAACAATACTAAAAGAATCACCTTTTTTTAAGCAAAATCTTTCAACAGCATAGTGCCTTGACTTCCTTCCTAACTAGGCTATAAGAAAAATAAGGTAACTACATTTGTACTTAAAACAGGCTCAACTTGCAGAACTTCCAAATTCATAATTTAATGGCTAACTTCACAGCGAAAATAATGTGTGACTATGGTATACTTAGATTAAATAAATAAGCTTTGTTTTTAACACTGTCTGGATATACACTGAAACTAGCACAACAGAAGATCAATTCAGTAAAAGTAACTGTATGTCCAACACTAAATTTCTATAGTAGTTAAATTATCAGTCAAATAAAACTGTCAGCAAGGACCCAAAGGAAAAGAATTAAAAAATATTCATCCTTTCATCACAAAAGAGGCCGTCTGTATGTCAGTAGTTTTAGCGAGACAGATTGAAGTCCAATTTGTGGAGGATTTGCAGATACTAAGGCTGAAAATTAAGATTTTCCATCTCACACCAAGGCCTGTTTAAACAGTAACAGGTTCAACAACTCCCCATTTTCACAGGTGATAACCAGTTCATTTTCCTATTAATATTTTAAGAGGCTCCATTCTTCTTACTCAGCTGCCACCCTAATCCTTTTTTCTCATCCCTCTCCATTAAAAGATTCTACTTCCTTAGAGCAGTTGGCAGACACTGTTCTTCCCTTGCTCTTAGATGCCTGTCCTCAATCCCTCCTCTAATGAAACCTTTTGTCACATCCCACTGCCGTTTTGCCAGAGCTTCAGCTCTTGGCTCTAAGACAGTAATACACACCTTCCTACTATATCCTTAAGCAAGGAGTTTTTTGGGGTTTTTTTGTTTTGTTTTTTTTTTTTTCATTTATTTCAAGTCCAGGAAGCTGTACATTTCCTGACAGGTGCTGAGCTCCTGATCAGTCACAGGCACTTCATTAATTTACTGTAATAAAGTGTCTGTAATAAAAGTTGCACACTACCAGAATAACACCTAATTAATATTTGTCCACCATAGGAAGCTCTCATTCTGTTAACAGCATGTTCTCAGAGAACTATATAGATATCGTATGTGGAAAAGTAACATTTATTGAGTAACCTGAGAAAAGTATCTGATGGAATAGTTCCTGGGTACCCATTAAAAGCTTTACAATCAAAACTATTGATCCTTTGAAATCTTTGAGTACTCTGAGGGGACTAAACTGTAAAGCTTAATAACGTAAATCTATATGGTTGAGAGGAATTCATGGCTGCTCATATATAATACCATCAATACTGAGTGATAAGTTCACCTGTACTGGCATTATTAAAAAATGAGTGGCATTATCACTTTGGAAACCAACAGAGAGCCAGGAAGAGAGAGATGGAAAGCAACAGAGAGGTGGGTTGGTTTGGAGATCAGACATTGGCTCACTGTAGCGTACACTTTTCTTCATATTGTATACTTACTGCCTGTTTAACTGACTTCAAAACTTAAATTTTAAGATGTAACATCAAACTTTGACAACAATCTTGCACTGCTAGTAAATGAGATTAATTTTTCCTCAAAACATAGTAAGGCTATTCACTATTTACATTTCTAGAGAAGATGAAGATGATTATTTGATCATCACAAAAAAATGAATAATCTCAAGAAAAGTTGGATTATTGAAACCATGGTATTAATCCACAACATTTGTCATAATCTTCATGAAAATAAAGTGTGATAAGACAGTCAATCTTTCTAATATACTTTTGCACAACAATGTGCAAATGCAGAAAATTAACTGCAGGTTTTTCTCACAGTATTGTTAGTATTGTTAACTCAACAATAATAAACAATTATATACTAGATTACATACAATTGCCCCCAAAAAATCAATTAGGACCGCATTTTAGAGAACCTGTCTCTGGCAAAATCTCCCAATGAGATACAAAACTACACAGATGACTTCCTGCCACATGGCAGTTTTTAACATCTACGGCATATCTAGTTTCAAAAGTAATGAATGCCTCATTAGCTACCTTCACAAAGACAACAATATGAGAACCACTGACTTGTCTCCACTCACTGCTATTCCCATTCTCTTACCTGTTATCAAGGCAGAGTGATAATATCCACAGGATACAGAGGAAACAGGTTTTCCAACATCCACTTGACAAGGGACACTGACACAGGCTTCATCAGCCAAGCCAATCTGACCTTCCGAATTGTCACCCCACACAAAAAGCTGCCCATCCTCTAAAATGAAGACACAGATAGTTAACAGATTTGACACCAAAACTAACAAAAAGTTAATCTACCCATTTAAGAGCATTTCATAAACTCTGTGTATGATACTACTAAATGTCATGATCTCAGGGACATAAAATGGTATTTAGCACAATGCAACAAAACAGTCTGAAGTAAGAGGGTATCCCTTAAGTTTTTCAAAAGTGACACAGAACACTTAGTCATCAACTGATGTTAGACCATAAACAGCAACAGGAAAAGCACTATGTAAAAACATTCCTTCAAAAAGAGGGAGATTGAGCATATAAGACAATTCATTTGCCAGAGGTCAGTATGAAAATACTGCAGTGAATTTAAGGCATCTTCTCATTTCTAGTAGCAAGTCACCACTTTCTCATTCTTCCAAACTTATTGTCTTTTCTGACTCTGGTACACATCCCACTTCCCTTATCTTTCAATTCTCTTCTCAGGTGATTATACTGCCCAGCTTCATTTTGTATTCCTTAAACTATCACAACAGCTGTTCCAAGTTTATTAAGACCAGCCTCTGTTGACACAAAGACCAATGGTAGCAGTAAAAACCAAAAAAAGGTAGTAAACAACATGAAAAATCTCTAGATTTTTCTAGAAGAGATAGGGTCTCCTCTCTGCATATTCCTTATTGGTGGGAAATAAGTTGTGAATAAAAAAACATGCCATCTACAGTGCTACTGAGATGCTGTTGGGAACTAAAATAATTCAAAGCTGACTTACGAATCTCAGGAGAATGTTAGCAATTGTCACAAAAAAATACAAACCAAACGAGCAGGCTAGCATCTCTCATACAATCTTACACTCTCTGTCACATTCTGAAATGACAATGTCAATTACTTACCCTAAACATGTACAGAAACAGCTGCTTTATAGCAAAACTTGAGAAATTACATTATAGGGTAATAAAGGACCACCCATCCAATGGCTGAAAGTACGATAACTGTATGGACTTCAACGCGTCGCAATTGTGTAATTTTGCCATTGGAGAAACAGGTCACAGGTTAGGCCTCTCTCAGAATTAGTAATGACACAGAGGTATAGCCTGTACCAGTAGACCAAAATAGTTGCAGTAAGAAGTGGAATTAAAGAAACTTAGTTTTCACAAGATTCATGTTTTGTAGCTGGCTTCCCTGGAAATGAACTGAAGATTTTTTCCATTTTGAGGGTATTCATACTGTCTCTCCTTTGTAAGGATTCCTACTACACTAGTGCAGGTTGAGCTCCCATTGCAGGCCATTGCTCATGGAAAAGGTCCACTTTCACAAAAATTGTAGGAAGTTAATGAGACTGCTCGCCCTTACCAGATTGTGTTGAAATAGGCAACTGGCTATCAAAAAATGACTATGGTTACTAGGGAAAGACGACAGGGAGGCATAGAAAATATACCCACATATGCAGACAGAATGCTGGAATACATGTTTCCCTGGAACATCAGGCTGGACACACATAAATAGATTTTATTAGCGGTTGCTCTTACCAGTTACTGCTGCTGAGGTGTATGATCCAGCTGCTAGCTGTTTGATCTTGTGCTGGTTGGTAAAAAAACTAATTAAATGAAATGTGGTCCTTTCCTCTGTGTCACCTAATCCCAACTGACCTTCACTGTTACCTCCAGCAGCATACACATTTCCTTTTTCTGCATACAGAAAAGCACATGTAATACACAGAATGAAGACATTCTCATCAATGGTAAAAAGTCAGAGAAACTGGAGCAAGTAATTTAATTTTCAATGGAAAAAGATTACATGAAAGTTGGGGTCTGCTGCCCTGAAATATCCTCGAGTTGACATTAGCAGTTTCTGTTGTAGCTAGCAAGGAGGCTTTCCTGCATATGCTTAGATCAGAACTTTCTAAAGGCCTTACATGTAACTTGGACTGACTGCATCTCCCACCATTCTGGAGACTCATCTAGTAAGTAAATATAATTTGAAGTTCTGCAAGAGTTCTGAGAAAATGACTACTAGTAGCCCTGGCAGCCAGAAGCAGCTTCTTCCCCAAATAATGTGCATTTCAAGATAAAGCTGGAGGAAAATGGTGAATGATGTCACAGGCAACAAAACTGAAGTCGTATTAGTACGTAAATTAAAGAGATGCATAACTTGATAGTTTTGAGCACTGTGAATGAAATATATTTGTGCTTAGGTTTTTATTAGAAATATTTTACTCATTTTAATATTTAAATCACTTTTGATTTAATTAACTAGGTCTTTATTTTGTTTTAGAATCTAAAAATTTAAGTTAAAGCTGATGATTGATATTTTCAACTTAAGAGAACTTTAAGATTTATATTTTTAATTTTAGTATGTTTCACATCTAAAGTGCTCATCTATGATGAAAAAGATAAGGCCCATTAATAACACAAATCCAGACACAAATGTGATAAGCAACTGACGTACAATTCATAAATGGTCCTTGCTATATAAATGGCCACAAATTCTCTAGCCAGTGTGTACACTAAAAGTGACTAATATTTACCCTGTGCAGTCTTGCATACTCAACTGTTATTAAAATGTTCTGGTTTATTCTAATAGTCTTATTTACAGTGCTCAGGGTCTACACATATATAAACCTCCTAATAATCAAACAATCCTCTTTATAACATTACTGCAAGCTAAAGGATTGCAACCACAAAGATGGCTATTCCATTACATAAATTTTAGAAGCATGACAAGAATTTGCATCAATTCTCTGTATACTGTCTCTCTAAAAATTTATTTTTTAGTTTAAATTTACAGTTTATTTATTTATAGCTTAATAAAGCAACTTGTCATTGAAATAGCAGACTACCTTGTCTAACCAAAACGCAACAAAATTTGAAGACTTGAAAATATTTGGTTCTACTGTATTTACTCAAATATATAACTTCACACTAATAAAGATAAATTATTTGTCAGAGGAAAATTTGAGTACAGATATATTAAAAAATACTAATATACCTTTACAGGGCTTAAATGAAATATTTGATAATTGTTAACTACACCTCAAATGCCAGCAAGATTTTTTTTCATCTATCTATTGCTAGCAAAAATATAACATTATTTTATAAATGCACTGGCTCAGAATAAATCAAGCATTCAAAGAACTGGATATCAAAACCCCAAGTTTTAATAGTCCCATTTTAATTTATTTTTCCTTCCTCAACACTCCTGGGGTTCCTAATGTAATTTTGCATGAAAGCAAAGGAAGAAATCTATCTTTAATATGTATATAATATAGGTTACATACCTGTGTAAACTAAAGTGTGGTTTCTTCCACAAACAGCAAGTTTTGTTTTTTCTGGTTTTAAAGCTATGAATTAAAGCCAAAGGGGGGGGAAAAGTTACAAGCAAGCTGATAGCTGGTCCAACAACAAAATGTTCTATGCTCTAGAGGGAGCTCTGATTTTTTTCACATTTTTATCAACAGAATGATTACAAGATTCGTTGCCCATCTGAACCTAGCACATAACTTACTAAATCAGGATTCCCCCAAGACAAGAAAACAGATATAGACCTTAAAAACTTATAGCTGATGTTCAGGTTAACTTGATGATGGCTACTTCATCCTAATGCCACATTCCCCAGAATTTACCATTTATGGGATATGCCTCAAAGAAGATATCACGTTGCAGGACAAAATACATGCTTAAAGCTGCCTTCAGTTTTCAATAACAGTACTATTCTTAACTCCCTCTTATGCTTTTCTCACTATCTTAAATTTTTAAAATCATACTGTTCTTTTGTCTTATCATCCCTATCTTCCTTCATTATGCACACCTACCTTTTTTGCTAGACTTTTGGTCTGCACTGCCCTCTTACTGATCACTAACCTCAATTGCTAAGGACAGTCCTATCTGGACTAGTGCCTAAAATTTTTGCTTATACCATCCTGTCTCAATTTCAGCTCAATTACCATCCACCCATTGCATGTACTTCTTTGCAGCCTGGGCACTGTGAAAGACTGGGAGTGTATGTGAGAGGAGTCAAGAGTCATTTTGGTGGGAGAGAGAAAATACAGAGGTGCCTTTTCTCCCATGGCAAATGCACTCCATTTCACAGAGGAAAAAAATCTCACTGACTTTTCCATCCTCTCTCCAACTACTGATCGTTGCCAACAATTTATCTTCTCTCAGCCATGTCCATGTGCCCTATACAGTGCTCTTAAAACAGCATTACTTTTTACGTAATCCATCTTTAATTGCTTTTCCACTACGCTAGTCCATGACAAAGTCAACAACCATCATCCCTTTCAGAAACCCTTTTTCAGTTCTTCCAAATCAACTTTCACCAGCTCCATAACATTCAGATTAAAGTCCCTTCTACCAAGTCACTGAATAAATCTACCTACTTAACCATGAACCATCTCTGGTCTATCACAGAGACACAAACATAAATTGTCCAAATTCAGGTCCCTGCCTATCCTATCCAACACCCACCACCACCACCAGGCTGGAACCATAACACTTCCAATGCTGGCTTCTTCCTACAATCTTAATTTGCTGCTTTATATCCCAAAACTCTACCTCCAACTTCAGAAATGATCTTCATCAGCTCTTCAGAAGCCCGTGCTCCCTAACCTTCCTCCCACTTAGGTTAATCAATTGTATTTGATGAGCCACGCTGTATTTACAATGTTGCTGGCGATTTTTCATAACTGATTTCATTAGTCTCTAGTCAAGTCCCAGAAGATATTTTCTCAGAAAACATGCAGCCACAACCATTTGGATACTGAAATGTGTCCTTGCAACCCCATTCCCAAAGCCAAGTGATGACTGCAATCTAGTCAGAAAAGCTCCAGGACTTTCTTCTGCTGCCTACTGCCAAGAGAAGAAAGATACCCGCCTTGTGACTTTTTTCAATGGATGCCAGGTCTGGTTTGAACTGCTGTCATCTTCTCTTCGTCTTTTATTCGCCGTTGCAATTTGACAGTAAAAAAAAACCCAAACAACTGACACCCAATCCATTTAAGCCAAGGGAAGAATCAATCTCTCACATGGCTGATAGATGATGTGAACCTGAAAGTAGCTGCATTCTCCCTCTGAAGTGAAATACAGAGAGGAGCATATAAAGGACAGCAGAATAAACTAAATCAGGAGGAAAAGAGTTTGAACAAGCAGGATAATTTGTTTTTAACAATAAGTTAACACATCGATCTGCTGGCAGAAAGGATGAGGATAAACATTTAACGGTGAAAAGAAATGTGTTAATGGGATAGATCTGACTTGACATAAGTAAGGGGACAGGGAAAAAGTATTGACTTAGTTTTATTTGACAAGATAAAACCAGCCAGGAAAGATCAAGAAGATAACAGTGCAATGAAAACATATTTTACAACACATGAAAGAATATGGGCATTTATTTTACTGCTTACATATAATACAATAATATATATATTACTGCTTATATATAATACAAATATATTAACATTTATGCCCCCTCGGGCACTTCTTATACTTGCTAAAAATGCAGTAGTAGTTGTAGAAAGTTCCTGATAGATTTTTTCATTTATAAAGGTGCTTAAACAAAAGTGATACAAAGGTTACACAATGGTGTTGGAAGTCTGATTTCTAACACATAGACAACACCGCAGAGACCAAGCATTTGATTAATGTCTTTGCAGTCACAATGAAGATGTGGTTTGTCAGAAAAAGCAAATATTACATAAAATGACAGCCCTCAAAAAAGACAGGATTTTATGTATCTGAAGTAATCTTCAGACGCAAAAGGACCCAGAATCTGGAACTGATGAAAAATCAATCAGGGATCCTTTTAAGCTACCTTTATGAGCTTGTGCAGTAATATGCTACACATGATGAGTAAAGAAGGCAGGAACAGTTATTTTGGAATTGCATCTTAGGAAGTGCCTTCTCACAAGGGTCTCCTTTCAAAAAGACAAAAAGAGAAAAATTAAACAAACCTTTAACACATGTTGGTTTGCTGACAGTGTTCTTTGATCCTAGTCCTAATTGGCCCCAGTTGTTACTGCCAAACATGTATAGTTTACCATTCCCTGAAAAAAAAATGCACAGTTAGAATCCATACAAGTGTTTGAATACCTCATTCAAGACAAGATGGTCATTCACACACTATGCTATTTATTACTTCCTTTTTAAAGTAAGGTTTAAGATTAGGCAGTACAATATTTAAGTGTAAACAATAATTAACGTCCTCCTGATTTTTCAGTACAAAAGTAGTAATTGCATTTTTTAAGTAAGAAATCGCCAGTCAGAAGAAGAGACAAAAAGCAGAACAAACATCATCTCCTTTAATTACAGGGCAGATAAAGTGCTCTTCAGAAAATAAAACGTTGTACCCTTGGACAGACCCTGCAGTTAAAAACCACAGTGTCTATAGGCCTACTTATAAAACAACAGCACATTTAACTGAGCACCCACATCTTTTGCCCCAAAGACAGGAATGAATAATGCAGCTATATAATTAATACAAACACAATTTTGTAATCAACTTATTTCACTTTTTGGGGGGGGGGGGGGGCGATATTTCTTTTACTGCTATATGTCTTCTCTTAAAATGATTTGCAAATTTGCACTCCTACAGAACATAGTTTCTGATAAAATTTCAAATGTGTCCACAAATTGTATTAATTTGTCACCCTGCATATAAAGAAGGAATGCATAAAAACACCATGCAGTCAGAGAGTTTTGTAAACGTAAATGCAAACATTAGATTACAGATCTTCAACAGGAGCAATGCTAGAATCGTATTTCAGAAACTGGTATGATGCATCATTGAACTTGCAGGTTTGACCATTACAAAAAATGAACTGTTGCAATTCCGAATAACCAGTGTTTTTTTAAGATGATGGTATATGAACAGATGAAACGTTTGTTATCAGGCATGCAAATTAACCAAAACTGACTACTGACAATACCTTAAAATGAATTAATTTCAGTTCAGTTCAGTTTTTAAACTATTACCTTTCGTAAAGCTCTGAAGTTCACACCCAAAGATAAAACCCTTGTTCCAACAGAAATCTTTGCAAAACAATAGAAACTAATTTGTCAAAAATGCCAGACCTCTTACAACTGTTAAAAGGAGTTTGTTTACTTTTGATGAAGGTCTGCATGAGTCAGACTCCAACACAAGGCTGTCACATAAACAAACTTTGTCACCCTAGCCATCAACTATTATCACATGATTGCAACACATAACAGCAATTCCACATAATGATGCCAAAATATTATCGCTGTTTGTACTTCAGTAGTGTAGGTTCCCAGTGAAGGTTCTGAATGTGATTTACCGAGACCCTGAAATATGATATTGAAAAGTTTAAAATAGAACAAAAGTACTTACTCTGTTAAAAAAAAATCCATTTGTTTTCTTAAATATAACCACATAGTTAAAAAAACCCCACCAACAACTAACAATAACTATTATCTAAAGTCCCAATCAAATTATTAGATTTGACAATTTTTGGAACATGGGGCTATGTGTCAGTATTATGTCTTTCTAAGAAAGCTGGAAGGAGAAAAAGTCTGAGGTCAAGTCTACACTCATGGTGTTTTACTAATAGCATTTATATCCCCATCCTGATTTTGATAAAGCAATCACATCAAAACACATGCAGAGCTGTCTGTCACTGAAAGCCAAACGCACCTTAACAGAAAGAATTTTTATTAGCAAATGGCATCCTATATTAGTATATGCTTCCTTGTATCCTTGGTTTATACTTTCCAACTGCCTTTATAAGAAAGCAGTACTCCTGTGGGAATATGATGCCAAGCTGCCATAATTCACTTTAAGCACATTTTCTTTTATCCATTCAAAATTCCAACAGGTCATGCTTTTCATCCTCTAATCTGCTGCTTCTTACACCAGTCCTTAAATTCTCAGGCATTGATTGCTTTCTAAGTCAAGGAGCTTAATAGATGAGAGGAGTTTTTTTACATTCTTTTACAACTGAGTGACAGCCTTTTATAATTTCAGGCTTTCAACACTTAGCAGTGTAACAGAAAATAAGAAAACTGCGAAGCAAGTAATTCAGACAGTGAATGAAAACTAGTAGGCACTACAGAGGAACCTAAACAAATGCCTGTAATGAAACAACATTTCTGGGTCTGTACAGCAAATCAGGTTTTGGGACAGACATGATGCAATCCAAGCTGGCCAGGAAACACAACACAATTTTGTATGCAAAAGGCCCTATTTTCATAATTGCATACTGAGATATCTCCAGTCATCACCACAGATGCACTGAAGTGAGAACTAATTCAACAGCAAACAGGCAAGGATCATATTTCAAAACTTTGCAAATTCAGATTGCTCTTGGTTTTTGTTTCCACTTTGGTGCTGACATACAGAGATTGTGGCCATCTGCCAGCTGGAATGGCTGACAGAAGACTTCTCTGGCAGAGTAAGATTATGACTCTGGGCAGCAGAAGGGAAACAACAGGACATAAAGAAAGGGACTACTCAGACTATTTTGGTGATGTAAACAGACTTGCAAGACCAGTCCCTACCTTCATCCTGATGTAAGACTGGAGTATTTCTCCAACATATGTATGCATTGGCATATCACCAGCAGATGTTTCACCAACATCAATTCAGGGCTATTAGGGAAGCCACAAGATGCTTACAGCTTTAGGAACAGAGGTTTTGCGAGAGACTTCAGGAAGAGAGTGTCTCCTAACCAGTACATTCCTCATATGAGTAGCTGCTATCACAACTGTGATTCTTGGGAACCCAATCTGTCATGTGCTCCCCTGGTTCATGAAGCGCTACTAAAGGCATTCATTCAGCAGCTGAATTATTAACATATATATATAAAAATTAAAATTGATATACAATTCAAATAATCTCACAAAAATGGGAATGACATTTGTTTTGTTAGGCAAATCATGATATTCTCAAAATAAAAGCTTTATTGAGCAATAAGAACAGTCACACTTAGGACATTTAGTATCACACAAACAGAAACAGCGCAGTACGTTGCTTGCTCCTACACATATCAAAGATCAACACAAACATGTACTAATCTTTCTCATTTTCCCCTTGCAGTTGATGCAAAAGATATTGTGCCATGTTCTGATGGCCTGCTTGTAGGCAGAAAGAATAGCAGGAAACTGGTGTCCAAAGACCTGGAGAGATTCCAAAGTCTCTGTGGTGTAAATTCTTTAATGTTTAATGCCTTACAAAACTCAAAATTATGAGCATACTCTCTTGTTTTGGTTCCATATGCACCTCTTTTCACTCCTACTTTTACACTTGATACTTCTTTCTTTCTTTTTACCCTCTTGCACTGGGGGCTTCATTTCTCTCCAGAGCTCTTGAGTTCAGAAAAATGTGTCTTCTGTCATCATCCTTTTCCCCCTTGTGAACAGGATCAGCCTCTTTGATCAAATGTGGGCAAGCTGCCTAGGACACTCTAATCAAGGCAAATAAACAATAAGACAGCTGTTAACTTTAGGAGTTTTGTAGAAAAGAAACTTAATAGAAAGGTATTGGGAGGAGATTCTTAAAAACATGCGCAACATCACTTCACACCAGCTTCCAACAGGATGAATAAATTGGCTTTCCAATGCCTGCAGTTACAGAAGATGCAGGGAGTGGACTGTCAGTATTCTTGGGCAAAAAAAAATATAGAAATGGGGCAAGAAACATTATTAAACATATTACAAGTGATGCTGGAAAATATACTGCTCATGGCTGTGTTAAAGAACTAAAGACGACAACTGCTTAAAAAAAATTCCGGCTCAAACATTTTAATGAAGATTGTGCTAAAGGTAGAGAGCAAATGAATAAACAAACAAAAATTTCAATCCCAGACTCCAAAAACTGGAGAAGAAAATGTTTCTCCGACTAGCTCAGCAAGCCAACTCAAAGTCAGAAAGTAACTATCACTGGTCCTTTCTATTCCAACATACAGCTACAGTATGTAAATAAAGTTTTGGACTCTAACTCCTGACCTAGAAAGCCAAAGAACAAAGTATTTTACATTTACTTTACACTTTTCTCCCTAGAAGTCGTATAGTAATATTAATGCTGGATTAGATGAAAGCAGTATTTGAAATTTTCTGAATATTTTGTTTGAACGCTAAATATTAGTTCCTGCACAGTTTCTTCATTTGCATTCAGTCAAGGCTCAGTGTTTGATGTAGCTGTCTCTCCAGCCCAAAACCAGCTTTAAGGAATGTTTTGTATTGGTTTGGGTGATTGTTGAGACATGTTAGTGTAAAACTGATGTATTTCTATTAGATTTGAATCTACCTCATATTCCCACTGTCCCCTGCATACATAGGTCCCACCACCTCTTCCAGGGGGTGGAAAAAAAACGGATGGGGGAATTTTGTGACCTGTAAATAAAGACTGAAAATAAAATGAAGCATGCATTAAGACACACCTGCTTGAGAGACTTTTCCTTCCTCAGTGATGTTTGTCTTTTATCTCTTCCAGGTCAGGTTCAGCTGGATTTCAGGAAGCTCCTGGTTTCCCACAAGGTCTGTACCCTTCTCAGTAAAGTCATTATTCGGCATGCACTTCTGGACCTTTTATTCCAGGTGTTACTGCAGTTCAATGTCATTCACGAAGGGCTGTAATTCCACTGTATCATCCAACTCCATCTAACAGCAGAAATGCGAGGTGCACACGGGCATGCACAGGTGTGAAGAACAAATGAGGGACAAAGGTTTTCTGTTTCCCTTCTTCACTTTTTTGTACGGCTCTTGCAGTTTCTCTACCTTTGCTTGTTGTTGATCAGCATTTTACCCTCACTTTTACCTCTAATTTACAATGTCCCAAAATACCTTTTGGTCCCAAAGAAATTTTGTACTCATGCTTCTACAGTTCCTTCTCCTCAAAAGCTTTGGGAAAATAAAGATCGGATTAACCAGAAGCTTCTCTGGTGACTTATCGGCACACTGCAACAGCAAAGGCCAGCTACAGAGACATTTTTGAAACACGCCGCATAGATTAAAACAACAGGGAGAAGGGGAGATAGTAGAGAAATGATGCTGCATGCAAACCTAAGCAAGTTGACTTCTTCAAAAGCTTTATCTAAGTGGCTGCTATTACAGTGACATGGGAGTTAGGGGACTGTTGCTGATGAGGGTAACAGTGCTGGCGCAGGCACATGCTGAGGGAACGCAAGGAGGCAATTTAAATTGACTAGTCTAAACTGAGAATTATACTAGTGTTATTTCAAACTGGGTGTGGGTATATCAAAGGATATATATAAAAAAATTTTCAAAAGGGAAATTTCATAGTGTCCCAGGCTACATTCTGACTAATTTTATGCAACAGGCAATTTAATAGAACTGGTTCAATCCAAGAAAAAGCGTCAGGTTTTGTTCCAAATAAACTATTCATGGATAATTCATCTTCTAGAAAGTTAGGCTTGAAAAATTAATTGTATAATTTCACAAATTCTTCAATGAGTATTGTTTCCATCATTTCAAAGCAATGAAAATAAAAATTAATACTGCTCACTGTATTGATCTGAGCTTCTTTGAATGCTTTGGCAATTTATTTCTGATTTTAGTAGGACTTTCTGAAGTTTTTGAAGTTGCTCTTTCAAAGGTTATTTTCAGTTGACAGTTTAACAGTAATTTGAATCTTCATTTCAGAGATACAGTTTTATCTATTGTTTCAGGTAGATTCCTAGTGAACTTGTTGACCATGTTCAACAGATACTGTTTACTTCCAGGATACAAACCTCCATATTTAAGATTGCCTACTAAACACTGTCAGATTCACAAGAAACATTCAAGCTGAACAAAGTCATGCTTACTTTAAATCCTGTGCGATACATTCAGTTATTACAGATTCCCTTACAACAGTTCTTGGGCATGTCTTGTGAGAACCTTCAGTGATCTCACACTAACTTCAAAGGCATCCGATAGCTCCCACAGAACAGTCCTCTCTCCTCTCCACAACCTCATCTGATATATTACCTCAGGATTCAAATAAAAATCATACTTTCCAAGCTGTCCAAGTATATAACCTTTTATCATATACTCCATTTCCAATACTGACCTGTAACAATAGCGGTGTGTTCATCTCCACATGATATAAGTACAGGCTTGTCATTTTTGAACCAGAACTTGCTAGGAATATCTTCTGCAAATTTGCTTTTTCCAAATGTGAAAACAGCACCTGATTCTGAAACACAAAAGGATAATGTCAATTTTAGTGAAAACAAATTTTGCCTCATACATTTTGAAATGGTCAATTCCTATTAATTCAATTGCACATTTTAGTTTCCTATCTTTTTCTTTTTTTAAAAAATGGCTGAAACATTTTATTCCATTCTGTTTCACCAAGACTACTTCATTTTCAGGCTCACATTTTAGTCCTTCTGATTCTTCTTAGCTTCCATGAATTTCCTAATAGAACAGGTACTGTTGATGGTATATTGTGTTCTGAGGACATAATTTATTCTAAAGTACACTAATGTACTTTATCTCTACCCTTTAAGAAAAACTACTAGGTATATAAAAGAAAGAATAAAGAACTCTGAATAACTGCCCCCAGAAAGTAAAATAAAAAGTTCATCCTGAAAGCAGGTCGGGACAAAGAGTTCTCACTTACATTTATACTTGAATTCAAACAGGTTTTCCAAATTGGATTAGAGAGAGAGACACACACACACTGTAAAGAGGTGACAGGCTCCAAACTGACCACTCTTCCTCACCCATCTGAAAAGATACATGTGCTCTAAAAACACCCCCCTAAAATCAAAACTCTCAGCCTTCAAAACATGGGTTGGCACAACCGTCTTTGATCATCAAAACATGATCTAAAAAAACCCAAACAAAATGACCCCAAAATAAAGTCCAGACAGCTCTTCTGCCCTTGTAATCTGTCTAGTTTTCTCAATTCCTCCCACTTTCAAAAGTGTCAGCAATATTGTTTTAAAACATAGAATGTTAACTATTCATTCACCTTTTGGTTAAGCAGGTGGCTTGACGCAGTAAATATTAATTCTACAGGAAAATAAATGAACTTACAAGTTAAATAATTTGCCAAAAGCCATGCAGACAATGGGGCAAAGCACAATTAGACCTCCTATTTTAAAATGTCAAACCTTGTGCTTTAAGCATAGAGTAATTTTTTGAGAAAGAAAACAAAGAAAAAACCCAAGCCTTTGCCTTGCAGACTTTTTGTTAACATGTAAGCTATGATAACACAAATACAAACAGTAACACTGGACTGCTTCTGTAAAATTACATATAATTTGATAGTAACATTGAATCATCTTCGTGTATTTACTTTCAATGAAAACAATCAATAGTCTGCACCCCAGCTCCAAAACTGAAAGTTCGCTCTTTAAATCTGATATTCATTTTGAAATGATTCTTTAATGCAAAAGTTTCCCATATTTGCAAATGACATGTTATTTTGTGCATCAGGTTCAGCAGACGTGTATAAAATTGTATTTACTACCCCTCTAGATGTGTTTCACTGTTTTATTAAAAACAAGCCTTGTGCAGACGAATTCAAGCCTTTTTAAAGAAAGAGTTGAGTTTTTCCTCATGTTATGCAGGCACACCTACAACCACAGACATGCTAGAAGGCACCTGAAAACTCTATTTTAAGTTTTAATCTCCGGCCAGACAGCCATGCTGCATATCTGAATGTGCTTACAGTGATCTCTATGGCACTCATGCCAAAGTAGAGCTCACTGGCTCACTTCTTTTTCTTTCAGATACGTTAACATGAAAATAGAAATTTTTTTAATTCAATGTATGCAAAAAGCAGCTTAGTTCACAAACATCCTTCGTACCTCCAACATTTCCCAACTGAAACCGAAGCCGTCAGCTGGGAAATTAAATCCTACCAATTCACAGAATTAAACCCCACACAACACACATGAGGTTTTTGCTGTCTCGGCACCGAGCAAATGCTTAACAATTACCGTAGGTCGAGCCGCGGAGCAAAACTCATTTACTAACTGAAAAAAACCCCTCCTGCCTACTTAACGCTGCACTACTACACCACGCCGGTGACGACAGCAAGGTTGCCCCCGTCTACTCTCTGACGTCAGCATACGTCTTTCTCCCCAGACGCCGGAAGACACCGGC
>NW_010972753.1:8129797-8164865 GCF_000737465.1 Haliaeetus leucocephalus
TGGGCTCACGGGTGCTGAAAGGAGGGAAGACTCACCTCCCTTGAAAGCCCCTTGCGAGACTTATCTCCAGCAGAGCGTGGTTTTCCTGGCACCGTCCCGCCATGCCATGGCATCGTTTTGCTGCTGTCACCCCAAATTTAAGAGAAGTGCATCGCACCAACAGCAATGCCAACATCGGTCCAACTCTCCTCCTGCGCTTGGTGCTGCTGCTCGCTCACAGGAGCTTACGAGGGAATTGGTCCACACATGAACTGGGGTCGGGCAGTCCCTGTACAGGGGCGACCTGGCAGGGGGGCACTGGCCCTGTCCCCTCCCTGTGGGGCTGCCAGATGAGACTGGGGGCCTTGGCATCTCGACCACCTTTCTTTTCCCTGCCGTCTTTTCCCCTGGGTACCACTGGTGACACACGCTCAGTCCCCAGGGGCTGGGCTTGAAGGCCATGGGAGTCATTTGCCAGAGAAGGGCAACTAAGAGGGAAACCGTGGCCTGGGTTTCTTCTCTATGTGCAGCTCTTCTGGCTCTTTCATTCCCTTCCCATTCATTTCTGTCGGGTTTTGCTTCTGCCTGACATTGCCCCTGGCAAATGCTGCGTTTTCTAAGCATCTCAGGGTTGGTTTGGTCTGAGGGGTCCTGAACAAATCCCACCAAGATCTATCACCCTGCATGACTTTTTCATGGCAGTCTTTCTTTCTGGGGAAGTCACCTTTTTTTCTGTGTTTTAATTATATGATCCTCACATCGCAGTTTCAACATATCGCCTTCTCTGACAGATATGCCATCACCTTGATTTACACAAGTACGCTTCTCCTTACACAGAGGAGGAAATGAGAAAGTAATGGTCATATTTCAAAACCACCTACAGTGCAGGTGGCGTAAAATCTTATCTGACAATTATATCTGAAGGTAGAAATTTAAATGAAATCACTTTAGTGTTTAGCAATTGACCAACATCAGATTATACAGCAAGCAGTTTAATGTAAGGAGGTCTGCAGGCTGCAATATTTAAGTTTCTGGGCCTCACTGAGGGCTGCTTAACACTACCGTAGCACAGTTGAAAACTCGGTCCAAAAAAACCCCAGGAAAATATACATTTTTTTAATGTAGCCCTTCTCCATTCTTCTCAGGGCCCTGAGGGCACAAATAAGCCTTAATGGCCCTGCCCAGCCCCACACCCCTGGGCCCAGGACCCTCATTTTGGCTCAGCGCGGGGCCGTCAGTCCCTGCCCGGGCTGTGCTAGGGCCGGGGAGCCCCCACAGTCACGTCACCCCGCTTGTGCTGCACCCTGAACAAATCTTCTTTTGCCTGTTTCTACTAGCACCTGCTCCTGTACAAATATTTAACAAACACGACATTGCTACAAAGTGGTATTGACACAGGTAGGATATGATGGGCCCACAGCAAAGAGCACAAACGGCGAGTGGTGCAACGGGCCCTGTGAGAAATCTCTATCGGTAGAGTTTGACCAAGGAAAAGCTTCAGTGTCAGCCCACACCAAGCCCAGCCCTGGCTAGGACAACCAAAGCGAAGACTTTGCTTCTTGGTTTTCCCTTGTCTGCACAGCAGCACAGCTTACTCTCTGCTTCATACGCCTTTGTTTCTCTTTACCTTATTTGTGGGACTGAGAGAGTCTAACGCGAACGGAAGATGCTGTTTAATGTGAGGAACTTCTTCAGGATGGCAAAACTAACAGGGACCAGCAAGCAGCTGCTGCGACAGTTTTGGTAAGCTTATCCTTTAGTTTTGTCTGGCGTTCAGTGACAGTTAGTCAGAAATCTGGAGACAAAAGCAGCTGAATCGTGTGAAGGAGTGAGTGTTTCAGAGAAAGGCACTTTCTTTTCTGTATTTTTAGTGCCCTTTTGCCTCCCAAGGCAGCAGGTTCTACATCTTCGGGAGGCTGGAGGATTTTCCCTTTTAATGTCTGTGAAATGCTGTTAATTCTTTCTGTGGGATTTAGCAGCAAAGTCAAGATGGAATGTTTCTTCTTGAGGTCAGTGTATGCTGCAGGTACTGTAATCAATAAATAACTATCTGAATAAAGTACAGGAAATTCTTATGCATTTAGACAATTATCATGGCTCGTACCAGGGGGGAAATTCTCTCCTTGAAGCTGCAAGGTGAATCTCTGCTTTGGTATTTTTTTGTCTCTATATACACTGGAGGCATGCAGGAAAAGCATTATGTGATATGAGGTTCGAAGTTAATGAGGTAGATCTGGCTCCCTGACCTGGCTTTGGGTTCTTTCTTCAGCCGCATAGACGTGTCTGCCCCGTGCCTTCGTACCTGTATGGCAGTGTTTCAGTAAGCTGCTTCTCATAGAATCGTTTAGGTCGGAAAAGACCTTTAAGATCATCGAGTCCAACCATCATCCATGCCCACTAAACCATGTTCTGGAGTACCTTGTCTTCTGCTTTTTTAATACCTCCAGGGATGGTGACTCAACCACCTCCCTGGGCAGCATATTCCAATGTCTGACAACCCTCTCAGTAAAGAATTTTTCCTAATATCCAACCTAAACCTCCCTTGCTGCAACTTGAGGCCATTTCCTCTTCTCATGCTTGTCACATCTCCAGAGTCAGGTTAAAATTAGACTTGAAACTTATTTCCACATCTTCCTATGTTTTTATGTCGGTGTCAATAAGAATAGCATTAACAGCGTTATGTAACAAATTATCAGTGCTGGAAGACAATATATGGCAATTTCACATTCACAGGAATCCTAATATGCAATAAGTCATTTTTATTTATCATTTCTACATTACATCAGATGAAAAACAAATGTTTATCCAAGTTCTGTGATTTATTTGCTACAGTTTTAAAGTGGTGATAATTTTTTTTATGGATTTTGGGTTTTCACTGCTGGCAACTTCCTCTGCTAGATGATAGAAAAGCAAGTTTGGAAAACAACTGCAGTAAAGCTGGTTTTCCAATAAAGTCATCCAATTTTTTAAGCTTCCAATATAATGTTTGTTATTTTTAGGGTTTTTTTTAACATTATATCATAATGTTGGCGTAAGCTATCACCACTGTCTATGATCATTACAAGTTAAGCACACTGTGGTTGATACTGCAGGGTAACATATCTATCAGTCTGTGCTAATGGTCCAAAGCAATTGCTGTCCCTGCTCAAAAAGGAATAAGCCAACTGCTTGACCATGCAATTCTGCGTGTTACATTTTAACTTTGGTATGTTGTCTCATGATCCTTCTCTGCAATTTATTTGTCTACTTCTGCCTCTCTTTCAGAGGATGTGGACAACAGGGAAGGGAACAGGTTTCTTGGAGGTCATAGCAATAAAACAGAATGATCATGGGAACATAGAGGTCAGGAGCAGACCTCTAGTCCAACTTTCTGTTTGTAGGCTGACAACAGCATATGAGGTCAGCTATGTCTTTGCTTAGCCACGTCTTGAAAATCTCCAAGGATGGTAATTCCAAATCCTCTCTGGGTAACCAATTTTAGTGCTTCACTATCTAGCAGTGCAGAAGTTAGAGGTGGATATTTCTTAGTCCAATTCTCAATCATGCTGAGTGGTAAAACAAGACCAATGAACAGAAGTTTTTGCTTGGCAGGTTGAGATTAGACAATCTCTTACTCCCTGGAAGGAACTGTAGGCTGCAATTAGAATCTTGAGGAGCAGCACCAAAGCTGCTCTGGAAACAATGCAGCAGAGTGAGAAACAGCAAGCAATTGCATAGATTTTAAAACAGGACAAGTATTTTTTTGTTCCCCCAAACTGGATAGAGTAGCAAATCCCTATTCTGAAAAATGATAATAATAAAAAAGTTGCAGTTAGGATACTAATTTCCTTCAGAATATACACATTGAAGTTAGAGCCAATCCCTTGAATATTAACTAAGAGCCTTGGTATTCAAGGCTGGATTTCAGTAGCTTACCTTGGTAGGCTGTTTTTCATGCTATGGTGGAAGCTGCCTCATCCATGAATGCCCAGCCTTTCTTATAATGTCAGGTATACTCTATTCTGCAGCTGTTGAATGTAGAAGTGCAGGAAATAATTTTGCTAGCTCTGTAACACCCACTTCAAATTAAAAAATGGGGCATTTGAACGCTTCCAAACTGTTTCTAGGTTGTTTAACTCAGGTTGGAGGCAAGCATGGGGACAGAAGGATAACACTTATAGCAAAATATGTAACTTTATTTTACTAATCATTGCAATGCTATGAAGGTTAGTCTTTATGGCTTGTAGATGTGCATTATTTTTTTAAATGGTACTGCTACAAATATTTATCACTTAACTCACACATACAGTTCAGACTGTATTTCACTTAAGAATCAATTTTCAAGGACTCTCCAGGAAAATAGATGGGCAACATTACTCCAAACTTAGAAAACAAGAAATCCACTCCTTTATCTGTGTGGTACTACAGAAAAGTCTACCCCTTCTGCAGTTTGGGGTCTTGTGCAGACACTGGACTCTGATGGTGCACATTGATGGGCATCTTTGTGGTGCTTTGGCTTATCTTAGTGGTGGATCCTCTGGCAGTCTGCATAATCTCTGGAACACATTGCCCTGATATATGATGGCATATACTGCGTTCCAGCAATATTAATCTGTAGGGCATCTGCATGGGCTACTTCTTCATACATTCTCCATGTTTCCACTGTTACACATAATCCTTTTCACTGTGAAAAAAGTCTACTTAGTAATGGTGGTGGTATAATGTGTATCTAAAGCACTTTTAAGGTGTCCAGAAGGAAAACACACAGTATTTAGATATCTTCAGTTAAAGAAAAAATTCTGCTATATGATTTGAAAAGTTGTGCAGTTTGTACTGTGATGTCAAACGGACAGTAATAATGTGTGGTACCATTCCCTTAAGAGCTGCTTTCTTCCTCCGGTTTCAGTTGGAGCCTGTGCCACAAAATTCTGCAGAAAAAGTCTTTTCTTCCAGATTTAACTAATAGAACTGCAAAATCTTTAGAAGCCATAATAGGCCTATCCACTACCAGGGCTTTTATTCATTGGAATTAACAGAAGAATGAACAGAAATTCTGGGGTTTTGCCCTGAATTTTCCTAGCTGTGGGCTCCAGGGCTTGGCTATTGGCAGGTGCCGTAATGGAGCCTCAAAAGTGAGCTAGAGGGAAGCCTACTTGGGAATACAAAAGCAGGAGCTGCACTCAGTCCATTTGTTTGCATTGCTTTGGTCTCCATTTCATCAGATCAGTCTAAAAACGCTGCATTTAATTAAAAAGACATGTTTAGCTTGTACCCATCCAAACCTTAGCAAGAGTACAGTGCAGGCTGTGTTATGCTAAGGAGCGCTGTAGGTACAGTGTCAGAGACAGGGCTGAGCTGCCACTCTCCCTTACTAAGCCCTTCCTTTCTCTGTGGAAACACAGGCTTGTGTGTGACTTTCATTAAGACACTTCGTCTAAGCTAGGGGAAATTTGATCATATAACTTCTGTGGGTGATTATCAACATCCAATTTCATGTGACTCTGAAGTCGTAAATCTGGCTGGAGGCCAGAATACACTGAATAAATAAACTGCACATGCCCAGAACACCTCTTTGTGGTACGAGAAGGACCAGAGCACATGGCTATTTTGTTGGGGTTTTTTACCCTTTTCCGTAGCGTAATCAAGAGATTTCATACACATTTATAGAAATGCCACCATTTGTATCGGTGGGAGTGAAGCATGGCAAGTGTCTGCTCATACACAAAGCACAAAGGAGGGAGGAAGAACACCGCCATCCGTTCCTCGTATTCTGTGCCCCCAAAGGGCAGCTTTGAGGTCTATGCATAAGCCATTTCACCAAGCCCTGAATGGCTTTATGCATTTGGGTTTATTTGATTAGGCAGCATGCATTCAAGTCATATGCATATCAGAAGGTGAAAGAAACTACATCTAATGTACAGTTTATAATACAATTTGAGACACTGTTACAGTGGTGATTGATACAGTACATAGTGGCATGTTGTGTCTGTCTGACAGTAAAAGTTATTTAAAGTAATTAACACAGTCCATCAAGCTGATCCAGCTGCGTCAAATGAAGGGAGTGGGAGAGATTTCAGTAGAATTTAGTGTTGAATGACAAAAAGTGTACATTTTTTACTCTTTTGACACAGGTATGAGCCACCAGCTCAGATGAATGTTCATCTGAAAGGTCGTGACCTCCTTACTCTACAGAACTACACAGCAGATGAGCTGAAGTATTTGCTGTGGATGGCCTCAGATTTGAAACAAAGGATAAAGCACAAAGGAGAGGTAAAATGCTCTAACTGTCATTTAGGTCACTCAGATATTGAAATAAATATTGTTCTGAAGAATATTGGGAATGAGCCGTTCAGCTGTCTTGTCCTAAACAACATCACCTGAGCTCTTAAATACTGTAAATCATGGGCTACAAGTCAAAAAGCCTTCCTGTAAAGTGTTCAGAGATATTCTTTAAATACTTCAGAGGACTTTGCAAGTGAGAAGGTTAAACAGCTTTGCACAGCTAACTCCCTGTTGTCAGCTAACCCCATCCATCGACACATGGTGTACATGCAGCTCTAAATGCAGGAAATGGAAGACACTTCCCTGCATGGGATTAAATTAGTATCAGAGTTCTCCTTAATACTAGCTCAAATTCCGTGCCAAAATGCAGTTGCTTTTTGCCCTTAGAATTACTTCTTTCCCTTTAACCTTTCCACTGCTAATAAATTCCTTGAACTGCAAGAGAACAAAGCTATGGTTAAGAAAACACCTGTGTAACTTTTCTAGTGCTGAATTAAAATGTGAAAGAAGTATTTCACACTGTAGAGTGTATAATGACTATAAAATTGAAATGACTTCAACTTTCATGTTCCAGTATTTGCCTTTGATGCAAGGAAAATCTTTGGCCATGATTTTTGAGAAGAGAAGCACAAGAACAAGATTATCTGCAGAAACAGGTAGGTCTGAGCAATGGCACAGTTAGATTTTATATGAAGTTATATACTGTGAGTATGTACTAAATAACGCTGCATAATTTTGTATTTAGCAATTTCTACTCAGGAGAAACCTAAAGTTTGAAAGCTGTCGTGGTTTAACCCCAGCCAGCAACTAAGCACCACGCAGCCGCTCACTCACTCCCCCCCCATCCAGTGGGATGGGGGAGAAAATCGGGAAAAGAAGTAAAACTCGTGGGTTGAGATAAGAACGATTTAATAGAACAGAAAAGAAGAAACTAATAATGATAATGATAACACTAATAAAAGGACAACAGTAGTAGTAAAAGGATCGAAATGTACAAATGATGCGCAGGGCAATTGCTCACCACCCGCCGACCGACACCCAGCCAGTCCCTGAGCGGCAAATTCCCTGCCCCCACTTCCCAGTTCCTAAACTAGATGGGACGTCCCATGGTATGGAATACATTGTTGGCCAGTTTGGGTCAGGTGCCCTGGCTGGGCATGAGAAGCTGAAAAATCCTTGACTCTAGTCTAAACACTACTGAGCAACAACTGAAAACATCAGTGTTATCAACATTCTTCACATACTGAACTCAAAACATAGCACTGTACCAGCTACTAGGAAGACAGTTAACTCTATCCCAGCTGAAACCAGGACAAAAGCAAAAATAGGAAAAGAATGGTAACTAATTGTGTTTCACCTTGCATATTAATGTCACAAGCACATCGCTTTGGTCACTGAAATTTTGCCAGATCATTCCAAAACATGATAGATCAGAAATAAAGTAACAGGCAGAAGTAAGCATTTCTGGTGTAAGCTCCTAGTTGTACTGGCAAGATGCACATTTCGTAACATCTATTTTAGTAAGCGTCACAAATTTAATTCTGTGCAAGCTCTAATAAGTATTTTTCTAATGTATTATGCATTACTGTTGTCACATTTCAGAGTATGTGTTTAGGCTGGGAATCATAGTAATGCCTTGATATAAATTAGGGAAAAAAAAATAACGTGATTACCTACAGGGGAAGATAACTTCATGGAGAGACTTCAGGGTATTAGCTTAATAAGATCAGGCACTGGAACATTATTCTTTTAGGATACAGTTCTGCAAACACTGAAACACATACATATCTTTATTTATATGGTAGTTTTTCTAAAGTCAGCAGAAATAAATCATTCATGTTCTTGCATGTTAGCAAGGAATAACTATGAATTGGTGATGCATCAAGGAAGGAGAAGCTTCCCCTTCCCACACTGAAGTTGACCCAGCATCCCTTAAGCTGACTTATCCCTAGTGAAGGGACAGAAAACTTGTTGAGTATTCACATTTCTTTACAATGTGTAAGGGATGAGGTAAAAATAATGGAAGGAAGAAGCAGATACGTTAACTGCCAGCATTTCTGAATTTGCCTTTGTATCCTCTGGCACAGCCATTTACCTGCTGATCCTGCTCTTTATGCAGACTTCTTGTTGCTTTCTGTTTTCTCCAGATAAGCAGGACTTATGAATGGGTTTTTCTTGTGCATTCCTTCTCTATGAAGACCACCCACCTTTTAATTCCAGAGTTTTTAGTCCAGTTTCTAGTAGCCTGTCATACTGGTACATAGGCAGGTAATGACAAATTCTCTGAATCTGTTTATCCTTCATGTTTCTCTGTTTAGAGGGAAGCACTATTTAGTCCTTGGCTATTGAATGCTTATGGAAGGGGGAAGCTCAGTAAAAGTTCAAATGAGTTAACTTAAGGATGGGAGTTAATGCACATAAATTAATCCAAGAGGGATTAAGCTCCAGTGAAATAAACCCAATTTATTTCTGAGTGAGAGCTTCCACAAGGGAGTTTAGTGCAGTTTAACTTCTGTGCATTAACTTCACACCTTCGGTTAATTGGTCTTAAGTACCCTAAACCTAAGACTTTGTTTCAAAGGCAGACTCAAATTTTTTCTGTCCATGGAAACTCTATACATTTCGGCTGCTTTTTAACATACATGATTTCTCCTGCGGATTTTCTAACTCAAAACAAATGTGGGGTCACATATGTTCCTTTTAGCTAAATAAGCTAATTGAATATCAATTTTCTAATGTTCAGTGAAAGTCGACATTGAAGTGGGTTGGAGTGTTTATTTATAAAATACCTGAGTCATCTCAAATAGCATTTCCCACAAGTTGCACCTTCAATATCTTGGAAGAGGTCACTTGTGGGACAAGGTTCTGGTGATGAGATTAATCTAAACAAACTTTGCAACTCTCAGGAACAACTAGATGAAAATCAGTGGGTTTCATTAAAAAGAAGTAGAGACTTGAAAAGCACTGATCACAAAATCTGCTTTGTGCAGTGTCTAGGAGATTGTTGCCTTATATTAACACCACAGAAATCTTTTCAGAAGTCCTGCTGTCCCTATGCCTATAAAGAACACCATTACTGAAAAATAAATAAACAGAATCACAGAATGGTTGAGGTTGGAAGGGACTTCTGGAGGTCATCTGGTCCAACCCCCCTGCTCAAGCAGGGTCATCTAGAGCCAGTTGCGCAGAACTGTGTCCAGAAGGCTTTGAATAGCTCCAAGGACAGAGACTCCACAACCTTCTGGGGCAAACTATGCCAGTGCTCAATCACTCTTTCAGTAAAAAAGTGTTTCCTGATGTTCAGAGGGAGCATCCCATGTTGCAGCTTGTGCCCGTTGAACCACTGAAAAGCACCTGGCTCCATCCTCCCTGCACCCTCCCTTCAGGTATTTATATACATTAGTAAGATTCCCTCTGAGCCTTCTCTTCTCTAGGCTATGCAGTCCCAGCTCTCTCAGCCTTTCCTTATATGAAAGATGCTCCAGTCCCTTAGTCATCTTCATGGCCCTTTGTTAACATAGACATACTGACTCTCTCCGATATATCCATGTCTCTCATACTGAGGAGCTCAGAACTGGACACTCCAGGTATGCCTTCACCAGTGCTGAATAAAGGATCACCTCCCTCCACCTGCTGGCAATACTTTGTCTAGTGCAGCCCAGGATACCATTTGCTAGCTTTGCTGGTAAGGCACACTGCTGGCTGATGTTCAACTTGGTGTCTACCAGGACCCCCAGGTCCTTTTCTGCGATGCTGCTTCCCAGCTGGGTGCCCGCCATCATGTACTGGTGCATGGGGTTGTTCTTCAGGTGCAGGACTTTGCACTTCTCCTTGCTGAAGTTAATGGGGTTCCTGTCAGACGATTTCTCCAGCCTGTCAAGGTCCCTCTGGATGGCAACACAACCTTCTAGCGTATCAGCCACTCCTCCCAGTTTTATGTCATCAGCAAACTTGCTGAGAGCACATTCTGCCCCATCATCCAGATCATTAATGAAGATGTTAAACAGGACTGGACTCCTAGGCTACACTGCTAGTCACTGGCCTCCAAATAGACTTTGTGCCACTGATCACCACCCTGTGAGCCTGGCTGTTCAGCCGGTTCTTAACCCACCTCACTGTCTGCTCATCCAGTCCGTACATCAACAGCTTGTCTATGAGGCTTTTACGGGAGACAGTGTCAAGGGCTGTAATGAAGTCCAGGTAGACAATAGCCACTGCTCTCCCCTCATCTACCAGGCCAGTCATTTCATCACAGAAGTTTATCAAGTTCGTCAAGCATGACTTCCCCTCGGTGAAGCCACGTTGACTACTCCTGATGATTTTCTTGTCCTTAATCTGCTTGGAAAAGGTGTCCAGATTAGCTGCTCCATTGCCTTTCCAGGAATCAAGGTGAAGATGACCAGCTTGTAATTCTCTGGGTCCTCCTTCTTGCTCTTCTTGAAGACAGGAGTGACACTTGCTTTCCTCCAGTCTTTGAGCACTTCTCCCAGTCTCCAGGATCAATCAAAGATTATCAAAACATTAATTTATGATGCATTGTAAGAGAACAGTTGATATTTGTGGCTTTTCCAACATACTGTGCCTCTAAACTGTTTTATTCTGATGATGTTGCAACTGTACTGAATAATGTACAGCTCCTTGTGGTATAATTCATTGCCCCTTTACTCTCTTGAACAAATATAATCTTGCCCTAATGCATATTTCTGAAACCTGTATTATTTTACCATTTCTAAGAGTAGTAGTGGTGTTGTAAGTTTAATGAAGAACTACAAGTAACTTCCATAGGGTATTGGCAAAGCAAATCCAGTTTTGTGGAGCCTACTAGATTTATTGCTATCACTGGCTATTATATTGGAAAATGTGACATCTCTGCTATTATACTGGAAAATGTCATCTGTTTGCAGTCAGAGTCCCATACCCATTCTGCATAAAATCTTGTGTACTTTTTGAAAACAAAGGTATTCCACATGGTCATATATTACTTGTAAAATAAACATCCTCAGGCATGGCATAAAGGTGAATGCCCTGGTTTTGTTATAGCTTTGGTGTAAAATATTCTGATTGTCACTGTTGCTTTTAAAATATACAGCTGCAGTTACATTTTAGTGAACAAGTCATAAATAAATCCAACCATTTCAGAGATGCTGAATGCAGACAATATGTCACAGGGTAAAAATGGAGAGGAAACAATACAGGCAGAAAAGCTCTGTATACCTTCTTTTGTTGTGCACTGGAATATACAAGATCTTAACAGCTTTACAGGGGTTCACTGCCACTGGCTTTAGTGGAATTACTCCCAACTCACTCCTCTTACACAGCGAGGTGAGAGAAACATGATGTCCATGCCTGAAGACTACTAAATACTGTCACAGAAATTGCATCACTTCGTATATTCCAATATAGTGGGGATTGTATTACATGGCAGGAGTATAGGGTCTGGTTTTTGTTGGAATGGCTAGTATTATTTAGCTTGGCCACGTTACTGGGAGGGCAAGAGTATTCTTTTAGCTTACTCTCTGTTTAGAGGGGTAGCTTTAAAAAACTGCTTATGAGTTTTTAGGCTTCTACTTTAGGAATATTCTTGTAATTGCTGCCTAGAAGACTTCTTTGGTTTCAGTCTAAACTGAAAAATACTTTCTATGGCAGGCAGTGAGGAAACTAACAAATCCAAATCCAGATGTCTTGAAACATAAAAAAGGATCCGTCCTTTGAGTTTCAGAAGATGGCTGTGTATGTCTCCTGGTGTGGGCAGGGCAGCCCCGCAACCATGTATCCAAGATGTGAACCAGAGGATTTACTTTGGCCCACTTACTTACCCAATGTAGCAGGGACAGGCTGGAATGGAGGTCTAACCTATGTCTGTACAACCACCAGCACCCGTGTCCTATGTGAAAGAGTTTGCATAAGTGGCCTCAATAGTGTGCCACAGCCTGAGGCATAAAACTGTCCATTTTTGAAAACTAACAGTAGTGAGAAGTGTGGACAGGAGATAATAATCTATTCTGGCTCTGCAGTATGAACATTTAATACAGTTTGTTGATGACACCAAGATTCATATAAACAGTTAGCATGTGGCTTTGGATATGACTAGCTTGTGACAACAAAGAGGATTAGATCTTCCAGTTTAACACAGCACTCCCGTGTGTGCTTATTTGCTGAATTGGTGCCTGCATAGCTTCAGAAGTTTGGGGTTTTTTTTCTTTCTACTAGTAGTCTGGATGAAAGAATCTGATGCAAAGATTCTGTCTCTGCAGCTATATACAAAAGTAGAGCACAGAGCTTCTGTATTTCCAGATGGAAAGTTTTGGATGGAAATATGTTCCCAGGCCCTGCACAGATGGCCAGTTCATGAGCGGAAAGCCCAACACATTAGGACTCTGCTATGTACACAGACTCCAGGTGGTAGCTCTGACTGGGCTGCCTGACGTCTGGCAATTCTGAATAAATGGCCAGATTCCTCTTTTTCTACCTGGACATCATTTATAGAAAACAGAACATGTCCATGGGAGCCTCCCTGGACTGTGAAACATCTACCGAAGTGTATGCATTTAGAAGCCTAAAATGCAAGGCTATTGTATTGTGTGGAACTTGCAGGGATAAATCACTGACATAATTGTATATGACTTTGAAATTAGCCACAAGAAGCTGGACGGGAAAAGTTACTACAAATGACATGTCATTGAATAGATAGGCTGTAATGTCTAGGCAACAGTTGGCATACACATTCCAATAAATACAGTGTTTGTGTCTGAGCTGCAGAGAGGAGGTGAAAGTATTTGAGGAAACCTAAACATTTTTCCTGCCTTAATACAAAAATGCTTCTGAATAACCAAGAAGGAGGGCAAAGCAACCAGCAAATGTATAGTGCTTTTCTAACAGCAATAAGTAACAGTAGAATGAGTGATGCTTCATTCTTAAAGGTTTGCTGTGTCTAACGCTAATCTTGTTGGGATTTGGAGCAATCCTTAATGATGACAAAGGGAAAGTAGAATCAGGCCCATTCAATAAAATGAGTATACACTGGCTGGACAGAGCAGAGATTTCCCCTTCAGGTAGGGTCTGGAGCATCATTATTTTTAATCTGACTTTTAAGGAAATTGAGGCAGTCAAAAGGGAATGATTTTGCAGTATTATTTTTATCTACTGCATTTTAAAATCTAGAGAGTAGCTGAACTGATGCAAAGTGGAAGACCTCACCTCAACCCTGCTGCCCACATGGGATACAAGTTAATAAGGGCTTCTCTGTGTTAGGGGCCCAGTTGTGCAGCTGAGGCCTGCCACCTGAACCTAGTTGCTTGGTTTTATCTGTGAAAGGTTTCAGTGTTCACTCGTGGTTTAATCTTTTTTTGAAGAGTAGCTGTGGGATCAACTTTTAAAATCTTTGACAGGCCTGTACAAACATCATGTTGAAGCTGCAGTCCTGGAGATGTCTGCAGTGCCATCTAATGGCTACAACCAGCCGAAGCAGCTTTTAACCTTTTTATCTCTTTTTTTTTCTTTCCTCTTTTTTTTTTTCCCTCCCTTTTTTTTTTAACAGCACGAAATTTATTAGCACCTCCACAGTTTGATAGAGAAAGGGGGGTCTCTGCTCTTCTGTGCTGTATGCAGCCTTTCTCTTCCTGGCAATAAAAATAAGATCGGCTTTCTTCTAGATTTTTGTCACAGCAAAAGGCTCACTCCCCGCAGTGTTATCTCAACAAGGTTGGTTTGTCCACACCAAGATTCTCTGGAAATTTCCTCCATCATGGATATTAGTGAGAGGGCAAGATCTCCCTGACAATTTCACTAGAAGGGAGTTGTTCTTATGCAGAAAATCTTCCCCAGTGCACAGAAAATGCCTTACAACACTACTTGTAGCCCAGTTAAAATCCTACACTTTGTACATCCCCAGTTGTAGGACCCTGTGTCCTGTGCTAGGTTTATGCTAAACCATTTGTGGCAGTTCATAAAACAGCCCCCCTCAGGTCCCATCCTCCCAATACATGGCCATGACAGACTTTACACTGAGATTCGATGGAGGGAGGCTTTAGGCTTGAACCAGGCAAAGGCAGAGAGACTCAAGTGTTCGTGAGAAAAGCTGTTTTCCTCCCTGTGTCGGCTGGTTGCTTGTGGTAGCTTTCTAGTGGTGGTGCAACAAAAATAAGGCAGGACAGAACTTGAAAGTTGCCATTAGCATATGTCCAAAATACTGTCCAGACACCTTTTAAGTTCCCCAAAATGTTTTATATTCTTAAATGATGCTCAGATCTTGCTATGGTTTCCTGTTCAGGAATGGATTTCATTCTTCAGACCTAATCCATCCGGTTCCTTGGCTCACCTTGTAAACTCTTAACTATTGCAGTGTGGAGGGGTGCTGGCAGTGCCTGAGATCTTTCCTTTTCTCTCTGTCCCATTATAATTTTTAAGGCACTTGGTCATTTGTGACCAAGATCAAGTTTGTTACAGTGTATAAGAAGACTTAGGGTTTTCTATCTGAATGACTGTACTTGAAGCTTCTTGCAAGGATGTGGAGTTATACCTAGTGACTCAGATGGGCCTTATAGGATGCTAAGTCCCTTGAAGTGGAAATTCAGCATGATGAATGGATTACCTAGCTCTTAACAAGGAGCCACAGTGATGCTTTTGGCAATATGTAGCCTTGCAGCTTGAATGACTGTTCCTGCGAACACAGATCAGAACTCATGCCTAAGGATTTCGGCAAAGCATCACATTTGGGTGGTTTTATTCCAAAATACATTTATTTGTGTCTTATGTGTCAAACTTTATGTGTTTGAAACATTTGGATGCCCTGCTGAGTTTTACTTTTATTACTGCAAATATCTTACATGAAGAAGATTTTGAATCTTGGCTGTAAATATGAGGTGCTGGTGCTTGCTTTCTTTTTTTATTTGTCCTCACTGTAGGATTTGCTCTCCTTGGAGGACATCCTTCCTTCCTTACCACACAAGACATACATCTGGGCACTAATGAGAGTCTCAGAGATACAGCAAGGTTGGTAAAATGTCACTTGATTGATCACTATGTGTTTGGCAGTTTATCAGGCTGCAACCTGTCTTACATAATTTTGGAAGCTAATATTTTCTTTCTGGAAAATGTCAGAAGGCACTCCAAATTTCTTAAATATTTACAAATCAGCTCACAGAATCTGTAGTTCAGTACACCATCATTTCATCCACTCTAGCTCTCCAAAATGTCTCACAATGAGAAATATTTTTATCAAATTAGGCATATATAGTGTTAAGGAGGGTGACAGTCACACAAACGGAAACATTTTATGACCCTCAGTAGTAGTATAGCTCCACTGATGACAGCACATACATTCAAACAAGACTAGAACCTTCTGGTTCTGTTGCTCCTCATGGAGCTAGGAGTACAGCTGACTGGCAAATCAAAAAGCAAAATAAAAAAGCAAAGACTTTTTTTATCTTAGTTAGTCCAGCTTCTGGTGGGCCTTAGTCTACGTGCAGTGACAGGGTGGCACTGAAGGCCACTCTGATCCCCCTATTTCAGCAGCACCAAACTTGACCAACACTTTGCAGCCAGTTTCTGATTTCATGTGCCCTCCTCCACAGCTGTACACACTGTCAGGACTGCTGTGGAGGCTGGGCTATGGCATTATTCTCTTACTGGCACCCTTGGAAGATCTTAATCATGCCCAGTCCCATGCATGCAGGGATGGGTAGCTAGCAGCCTATCCCCATTGCCACTGCAGGGAAGAACTGAGCTCAAGGTTTTTCTCCGGTGGATTCCCTCTGATGTTGCAGAAAGTAGGCACAACATGAGGTTATCTTTTGCAGGTGCTCTTGCTGTTTTTCGTAGCACTCCATGTATTAAAGACGCATCCCAGCTCAGTATTTTGCTGCTTTCTAGGCAGCTCTTTTGCAGCCTGAGGTCGATTCAGTCAGGCTCAGCTGTTGGAAGGTTACTAGTGTCTGAAAGGTCCTTTTCGTTCTGGTGAAAGATGCAGTGTCAAGCTTTTCAGGCTCAATTCAAAATAGGCAATTGGCCAGCTGAGGTTCCATTGCCTCTGCTGTATACTACAGTTTTCACTGTCAGTGGGATTGTTTGAGAACTATGTTGCTGTTCTGTCTGTGATGAAATCCAAGAAAAATGTAAGAAAAAGACCAAACATTTGAACATTTTAGATTTTCCTTTCATGCTTTTAACTACTGAAGTGTAAGACATACGAGTGTTGATAATAGAAAGTCAAAATTTCAGTCTCTTGAGGCTTGAAAGTACTTAGCTCTCACTCCCTGCTAGATACATAACTCTGCCAGTATCCAAGTAAGCTGCAACAATAGTGTTTAGATGTTTCAACAAAAGTGCGTCCCACTGCCATGTTTTAGTAACTACAAGTTTAAAAGATTCAAAAATCATGTAAACTTGTGGGCCTACAAAGGGAACAGATTAATCTGAGGCTTAACAGTCAACTCTGAGGTATATTAGGCCACTATGTCCAGTGGCCACTGTGTCCAGTTCAGCAGTGCTCATACACTGTCATAGGATTCAAATACATCCCCTCAAAAGAAATTCTTCATACATCATGGGACATAGCCCCAGTTTTAAGCAGGACAGCTATAGCTTCATCAAAGTGTGCCATTTAAATGCCTCAAAGCACATGCATCTATGCTACAACTCTACTGGCATGAGAGATGGAGGATTTTTCAAGTCAAATATACATAACTCACTTTATGTCACATTAAAGGTGAATGCGAAACCTGTCAAAGGTAAATCCCCGATGCTGATATGAATAAGTATTATTTCCCAAGCATCTTGCCTTTTCTTCCATTCTCACTGGACTGTTGTAAGCAGAGAGCCTCTCAGCTGAGCAGGGGTAGGAGGAGAGGATGCTGACAGAGGGCACAGTAGGAGGGAGATGGGAGACTGCTGCTGAGAGACTGGGGCTGAAAAGACAGAACCTGACATGGTGAGCAGGGCTACCGACACGGCAGGCTGGAAAGACAAAGAGCAGCTGTTTACATCAGCTTAAAGGAACTGAAATTGAGAAGGGATGGGACGCACCAGAGCAGTGGGGAATGAATGAAAAAGTGCAGAGGTGTCACATTTGGGAAGGAGTGGCTTCAGGCTCCAAGGCAAAATGAGGTGGAAGGATTGCAGGTGAAGCCAAAAGAAGGGTTGACTTACCAGGGCCAATGTGAAGTTGCACTGTGGCACTTGTGAATGGGAAAGGAAAGACAAGTGGCGAGAGTCTTCAGAGCAGTATGTCAGGGTGCCATGTGGGCTGGTGGCTCCTTGGGAACTAGGGAGGCTCGGCTGCCAGGAGCTACCCCTGGGTCAGGCAGGGCAGGGCCTCGTCAGCCAGCACCCATTCCCCTGCTCCCAGCCAGGGAGCAGGGCAACTGGGAGGCAGCTGGGGGCAGCCACATCCCAGGGCATCGGGCACCTCTGTGGGGATGGGTGTGAACCAAGGCCAGGCTGGGACATCAGCCTACAGCGGGGGGTCCAGGTCAGGATCAGCGTGGACATGGTTACAAAGCAGCAAGAGATGTGACTCCCAAGAGAAGGGGGCTGTCTGGGAGCCTCCTCTCCCCCCTGACATCAGAGTGATGAGGGGTAGCCCTCAGCTGCGCTATTGCAAAGTTGGTTCTGAGCCCCAGCAGCCAAACCTCCAGGAAGGGGAAGGATGTGGTCAGGGCCCTTACATGGTGCTCCCCTTCAATAACCTCTCCAAGCACCATCCCACCAGACATGCAGAACTGTCATCCAGAGGCTCTTGGGCATTCCTGCAGCAAATCCAGGTATGTTCTGGTACACAAACGGACAGGCTTTTATAGTCCAGTTTTCATTTCTTCTTCTTCCCAAATGGGATAATAAAGGGCCATTAAATCTTTGGTTCACAGTCTCTCGAATGACCTTTGTTTGCACAAGCAAACGGGAAAAAGAAAGACAGTAAGCTACAAGAAATAAGGCAAAAAGTAGAAGCAAGCAAATCTTCCAGCCATTCTGGAGGACTCCCCATTCTGTGGAGAAAGCTCCCACAATACCTACTTCCCATGCAAGCCTTCAGCCCCTTGTTTCTCTGTCACTGCTTGCGCTTCCGGGACAAGTACCTATTTAGGACCCTGACCTGGGTATTTTGCTCCTCTGCTGAGTTACAGCACTTGCCTGCTACAGTGGAGTGAGGGCTTTCCCAAGTCATTACAGACCCCCATGTGCTCTGCTTCATTCCTGATCTCATTAGCAGAATTATTATTGACTTTGCATAATCAAGGCTGAGCGGTTTACCCAAAAGAACAACCTGAGTGTTAATTTCTTGGCATTTCTTGTGAATGAAGGGTAACATGCCAACCTCATTCAGTTAATGTAAGAATAAAAAAGAATGCCTGTAGTAGACCCAGAGGGTATTTCAAATATTTACAGCCATATGTCTAGGGCTCTGAAGGCCTTAGAAGTACTTGAGATTGAGACTTAAAGCAAAAGGGGCACAGTTCTATGTAAGTCCCAGCTTTTATTAGAATTGCTGCAGGTAAGGGTTGAAAGCATTTCTGCTGTGAACATATTTTTAGTGACTTATTACCTGCTCATAATACAGTTCTTCCATGCTTCACAAGACATTTACATTTATGCTGACACAGTAGCAAAAAGTTACCACCCATTAAGGAGCTCTAAGCCTTTCAGTGCTGTTTAGCATGCCTGATATATTACGTGAAATGAAATATAAGTACTGTATCTGTATTTTCCACTGTGGAGCAATTCCATTGTGCACCACTATAGCTCAGTGGCCATAAGGTTCAGTGACAGCACTGAAGAACTCATAGGATGATTTTACCAGTCCACTGGCATTATTAGGGGATGAATCTCTGCGTCTATGGGGAACAGGTTTACTTCTCACTGCTTACCGAGAACACATCCACCATATGCCCCTGTAAGACTATGAATGACAATGAAGTAGTATTGTCAGAAATTTAAACCTTTTGAATGGGTATATATTTTCAAAACAAAACCAAAACTATGTTGGATAGCAATATTCTACCCAAAATATATGCAAGTGCCTCATTTTCAAATTCAGAGATCAGCCACACCAAAAAGGCATACTTTTATTTGTGTTTAATTTTGGATTCCTCAGAGGATACACTTGAGTAAAAATTTCCAGCTTTTTTCTGTAGAAAGAAAAATTATTTTGAAAAGAGAGATATGCAGCATTCCAATACACTCATGTATTTTCAAGCTCTGGGATTTTGAAATTTATAGGCTCACAGTCTTGCAAAAAGACTGAAAAGAGAAAAAGACCTTATAGTTAGTGATAACATAGGAACCTTAAATGGAAAGTCACCTGATGAGCCTGTGCTTACTCCCCCTCACCTTCCCAAACTTCTTTACTAAAGACTCTTGTCTAGCCAGGTCTTTTTTCCTATGCAATTCCCAGCCTTACATGGTTTCCTTCAAATTGATTTGATTACAGGAGACTTCATCTCCTCAGATGAGGTTTTGTTGGTTTTTGGGGGGGGGGTTGAGTTCAATTTGGTTTTGATTTCACAAAGTACAAACCCAGTTTCCACCTGGGTTTCCTACTATAAGATATGACATCTAGAAATGCTGGCAGAGGGACTGTCTGGTGTCTTGCTGCTAAGTGTCTAGTAAGTCTAGTATCTACTTTCAATAGATTAAGGAAGAAAATCCAGCAGTTTTCACTAGTTAGTAATTGATTGTGACTGAATTTCCTCTAATGGCATACCCTGTAAAGGAACCATCTTCTTTAAATTCTTTATCAGTCAAGTCGGGTAGGAATCAGCTGTCCTGACATCCTAAAAAAAGTCTAAGAAAAATAGGCAATTTCCCAGTATGATTGCTTCTTTTCCTTGACTGGTGGGACTGGCTATGTCTTGTTTCGGGTGGACACCTGTTAGATGGCTAACAAAAGGGACCATGCATCCCATCCCTGATGACTAGTTCAGAACAGAACAGGTTTTCCACAGTCACATGTTTCAAGCTAGAATAAACACACACACACAGAAAAAGAAACTCAAGAACTAGGAAGAAATAATGGCACAAACAGCAACCGTTCGAATACTTTGCAATCAGTAAATACCTTGTTCAGTTGCTTCTTTTTACTTGGAGCTGCTACCAGCAGTCTTTTCTTCAGAGAGAGCTCTACAGGGAATCTTGTAATATTTTATAAGAGTTTTGCTTGTGTGAGGCATGTCTTGTGTCAGTAGAAAATATTTGTTACTGACTTCATCAAAAGATTTGTCTGTGTAAAGTCCATGGCATTAATAGCCACAAGAGGAGAACCAGAATTCTTCATGGCTAATCAGGAAGATAGATACTGCAAGAATTTTTCATAGTCTTCTATTCAGTCTCTTCCTTGTTTTGTTTTAAAGTCCTATTAGAGATAACATAAAACCACACAAAATGCTACTTCAAAGTCAGGCTTCAGGACCTGATTAAAACACAGAAATGCAGACAAATGCAGAGTTCCAGTCCCTATTTAATTTATCTAAAGAATTCAGAGCATACCAATATACTATGCTAATCCACTGTGCTAATCTCTGAGTCTTTCACACTTTGGCAAATGAGGCTAAGGCCAGAGTGGCACAGTGACTCCTGCATGCCCCTAGCAGTATGCTGAGTTTCAAATTTGAGCATTACTTTAGTGCTGCTACCATGTGTGTCAATACACAGGTGTGTAGGTAGGAGAAAGAACAGGCTGGTGATGTTGGCCTCCTGTTTCTGTGTTCATTAAGATCAGTAAATAATTGTGGTAATCTAAGACAGATCTGTCTAATCCTCACAAAGTCCAGGCTACCATACAGGAACACTGTGATATTCAGTCAATGCTACATTTGTTCTTTGCTAAAAGACTCCAGAAATCTTATACCTTATCTCTTCTGAAGTTATCAAATTCTTCAAATGTTACAGTGTTACACCATCTCTTATCTTAGTTCAGATACCTTAACATTTATTGATGTTACTTCTGTAGCTACAATCAAACACTAAAAAGAAAAAAAACATAAAATACAGCAGCAGTTTTCATTTACTTACTATAGTTTGTTAATAAGTAAAACTTCTTACTTATTAGCAGCTTGTAAAATATCTGCATTTAAGTGTGCTATGCAGGCATGATAAATTATTCAGATAGCTGAAAAAATTGATTCATTACCACTTCTCATTAATATTTATGTGTTGCATGCTGAAGAGTGCAACAGGGATATATTTATTATGTTTGACTTGGGTATTTTCTGCCATCCTCCAGGGTGCTGTCCAGCATGACAAATGCAATCTTGGCTCGAGTTTATAAGCATAATGATCTGGACCTAATGACGAAAGAAGCCACGATCCCAATAATCAATGGATTGTCCGATTTATACCATCCTCTCCAGATTTTAGCTGATTACCTAACTCTTCAGGTAACAATATAATCCCTGTTTAATAACAATTTTTTTTGCTAAGTCTTGGTCTTGGTAAGTATTTGGGGATGTGAGGTTCAAAACCACTTATTCCTAGGTTTTTCTAAGTGGTAATTATATGGCACTTGTTATTTAAAGAGATCTTCATCCAGCAATGTAATTAAGGACCTGTTTAATTTAAAACAATTACCTAGTCCTATCAGCTGTCGTGGGACTGAAGTTAAGCATAAAATTAAGTACTTCATTGGAATTAGGCTGCAATTAAAAACATGTGCAGGGGGCTTTACATATTAAGATAAAGGTGAGATGTTGGCTCAACCAAAGCCAGTGGAAGTTTTTCCACTGACTTAAAAAAACTCAGTAGTTCACTCTTGATTCCTCCATAACCTATGAACAGTTTAAAAGGAATGACTATTCATATATTAGGAAATCGGTTGAACAAATTTGTTTTGAAAAGCCAGTTAATGCTAGCAGTGCAAACGCCTAGTGTTCAGGCACTTAAACCTATTTAAACTTTGCTCACATCAAAGAAGAGTTAAAAAAGATCATATTTTGTAGTTTAATCTAATGAAATAGTTGATTTGACAGCAGGATAATGTTTTACACATAGAATACCAGATGTTTATCTGTGAACAGAAGGACTATGCTGTTTTACAATCAATTGAGGAACTGGCTTATAAAAAAGATTATTATACTGCAGTGCTGGTTGACAACTATGATGAACTCCTCTGACCTTGTTTACTTTCTGAATGAATAAAAATCACACTGCTTTAAAAAGGGAGGGCAGAATAATTTCCTGATTCATTCAGCTGTGTTTCTCAGCTGTCAAAGACTGTTGTGGGACATTCAGTATATGGAAAAAGATCCAGTGAGAGTAATATTAAAATATTCATGCCTTAAATTTTAAATACTGAAAGACTCATATGTTTAGTGGAAATTACTTCTTCCTTACTTTGATGAGTATTTTTCATAAAATTTTTGATACTTAAAGTGAAGAGACCAGCAAAAATTGGTGAACTTGAGACTAAAATGTTTCACATACCTCAGGATAAGGTACATTTGTGAGATCACATTGAACCAGCTTCAATGAACTGTTCAAATTACGTAAGACAGAAAGCTGTAATGAGAATGCCATCAGTCATTAAATGTCATAATTTCATTTAAACACTGTGTGCAACTGTAAACCAGGTGGAACTTATGGTTGTGTTTTGCAGGGGGTTCTATCTTGCAAACACCTTATTTATTAGCATTTTATCACTTGTGAATAACAGGCTTCAGGATTAATCTGTGACTCATAGTCTACATGACTGTTGGTATCTCTGCCCCTAAACCTGTTTTTTTTCTGGGACACTAACTACAGCACCAATTTCCAGTCAATGAAGAGAGACCGCTGAGCATCTCAATCACCCTCTAGAAATGCATCTCTTTCTCCACTCGTCTTAGGGGGAAACTTATGGAGATCAGCAGAATGAGTACCTGCCCTGTTGATCATCCTCTGCTCCTCCTCCATTGTCTCCTTGTATAGGGCAGCCATGGTAGAAGGCTGGACTTTTCCTTGGTTTGAATACCTAGGGCAGCAGCAACAGCGGGTGGGTGCCCTTGTTGCATCAAGCACTGGGCAGGATGTCTTTGGAAAGAGTGTCCTCGCCCATTTTACATGATGAGGAAACAGGACCATAAACAGTTGCTGCTCAAACATGAGAAACATTTGACGTGGAGAGGTATCATGACGAAGTGAGCACTTACAGAGATCTCAGTGAGTGGCTCAGCTTTTGGACAGCCATGGAAGCTTTTTAAAATTTGCAGCACTTTCCCAGTCAGCCTGATAAGCAGAGCACCGTTTCCTCCCGCTGTGCCCATCTCTCTCCCAGGCTTTCCAGCATGTTCCTTCACCCAGAGTTTGTCAGGAGGTCTTTAGAGGGCAGCTGGGTGGCCACCCCACTTTGCCAAGGGCATGCCGCACCACCGGTTTCTGACCCACTTTCCTTTCTTGCTTTCTTACCCAGAAGGGAGAGGCAGGCGGGGGGAGCTCTCTGCAGCGCACTGTGGGTGTTGGCACTGCCTGCTCTTTCCCTTTCTGACCTGCCCGTCTGCTGCCTTTTTTCCTCTCTGCACTGTACACTGAGGTGGAGAAGACTGGTCTTACAGCCAGTAGCATGTAATAAAATGGCATTTTAATCATATAATGAACTTTACCAGATCACGGAAGTAGGAGGAACGCTTGAAGAAGTGTGAGCCACAGGGTCTAGCTGTTACCACAATCAAACTTTTGGGATTTTTGGCAGGGTAAAAAGATGTTATCCGAGTACTGCATGCAAGAAGATTAATATAGGGATGTTGAATAGTACCACCAATTCTTTAAATGAGTTGAAAGTTCATATATAACATTTGGACTGCTTTCCTGCAATGCAAAGGCAATTTATTTGATTTATACATACATGCAAATTACAATAGTGGCATAGGCCTTATATTTAAATGTAACTACAGATTTCATGCAGCTTATTTCTCTTTAAAAATGTCTCTTCCTTATATCTGTAAATATTTTCATGCCTGGATCTGCTCCTCCCTGCTGTACTCTTTTTTCCTCTTCTTTTTTCTCCTTCTGCATTTACCAGTGGAGCACTACATGCACTCTGGCCCTCTTCAGGCTTACCACATTTTTATTCTTCCATTTTCTAAATTGTATTAATTTTATCATGTGCCTTCTTGAATCCTCTTCGAGCACTTTCTCGTTGGTCTGAAACTACCTAATTTCCTGGTTTGTTTTCTCAGAATGTCTTCTTGCCTATGGCTTCTGATTCCTTTTCCACAGGTGCATTTTAGTGTGGTTATGTTAGTACAGTCTGTTGCATTCCACAAACAATGCATCTGGTTTATTTTCAGGGCTGTCAGTTCTCATTCTGTATTCACGGTGTTCTTGTCAGATCATGAAGTGTACTCCTGTCATGAACACTAGGGTGAGATTCTTCCAGTTCAACATCTTCTTGCCCAGTGCCTTCTTCCTGAGCAGCCTGGAGCCCCTCACATGTTTGACATCTAAGCTGGCTCTGCCCTTTAATACTGTGGTCAGGATTAATGCCCTCTATTATGCCAAGAGGGATGTTTTTCTTAGCACACATGCTACCCTCTTTCTTAAAAGTTGGGTTGAGCTGAGTTTGCGCTTGAGTTACAACCCACTAGAAATGGTTGTAAACATTATGCAACCTGATTTTGAGGGTTTGGGGATTTGGCCTTTAAAGACTGAGTTTGTGTGCTGGTACTGTGCACACGCAGAGCCACTTCTCCGTCTGTGCTGAAGGCGTATAACAGCCACTTGCTGAGTCCACCCGGTGCCTCTCAGTCTCCTGGGCGGAAACTGTGGCTCACAACTTCTGCTCTGAGAAGCTTGGCTGGAGGACAGCATCATACAATTTGTATCCTGGGGACAAACCGGGTACTGACATTGATTCAATTGATATTAATGTCACTGGCCAAATCAGCTAACTTGTAGCTGACTGCAGGGTGGCCAGACTGGTAATTAGAGTGGATCCATATGCCACTATCTTTTTATGTCACTGGTCTGAAGGGAAATTTCTTTTTCAGAAAGAAATTGTTGGCATAAGAAATACATCAATGATTCCTTTTTAAATAGTGTAACAAATTACAGCATTGCCCAGCTTGAAGAGGGCTGCCATGTATTCTCAACTTCTCCTCAATATGTGACCCAAAGAGCTCAAATTATTATAGTCTTCAAATTCATCATCATCGTCATCATCATCATTATTCTAACAGTTAGAAATCCCAACTAAGATCTGGACTGATCTTCTAGAATATACTGTTTCAATAACCATGACAAAAAACAACGTGGGAGTAAGAAACATAACTGGCCCAGCATCTGCCTTCAGCTCAGTTTGAGAGCCGATAGATCCAAGTTTGCCCAGTTTCTCATTTACTGGATTGCACTGCCTCCCAAAGGGCTAAAGCTTTGACTAGTCCCATGCTTTCCTTTTTAAATTTTGACAGATTATTGATTCATTATTCAAAAGCTTGTTTTAATTGAGGGCTGTTATGACTGTTGTGGTCAAACATTTCAGAAGTAATCTATAATGGTGTCAGTTTCAGCCCAGCTGGAAGCAAGTCCAGGCAGAGGCAGACATGAATGTCCCTAATTAGTTAAACCAGTCTTCTCTAAACATACAACAGTACTAAATCACTGAGCATGCTTATTTTTTCCCAGGGTTTGATACGCTGATACACTGCAACCATGGATAAGAACAGAATGAAACATTGTAAAAGCAGCATGAGCATGAGAAAGTTGACTGTAAAATTGACATTAATTATTTAGCAGGGATTTTTCATGAGAATAGCAAAGTCAAGTTTTGTGGCACTACAGCAGCAGTTACTAGTTTGCCAAAGAGACATTCATAAGGGAGAAGGGCTCTAGACTTTCTAAATATGTTATTTTTTGTATGGCTTTACTAGAAGTGTAAATATTTTGAAGTCAGGTTCTAAATGTAAAGCGAAACTGCAGAACACCCAAGCAGGTAAAAAGCCTACATCAATATAACAGAGTTTGGAAAAATTGGGGAGGGGTGTAAGGTGAAAAATATCTTCAGAGGCTCAGGTCATCAGCATGTATTGTAAAGGTGCTGGTTTAACCTAGAGTGTTACCATCGTGGCAAAACACTTTTAGCAGGATTTTCTCTGTGCAGTTGTATAAGCATATACTATAAAACAGGAAAAAAATATGTATGTCTCATATACGGTAGCTTTCATATTGTCTCAAAGCGTTCTGGTTCTGACCAACACAATAATCTCATCTTTCTTGGAATTTGAGGATGGATGTGTATAAGCAGTACAGTCACAGTCATAGTGACTGGCTTTAGATGAAGAGGTTTGAGTTACAGCAGCAGTATACCAGTGGCAGCATAAAGCTTAACACAGGATATAAAATAGGCTCCACTAGCACACACACAGCTTGATTCTGCCTTGTCTATGACTTCTTCCATTAGCTAAATGTCTTCATTAAGATTAGCTCAGCTATGCCCACTCTATACAGTAGTCACTGCAGATGTGGCTTTGCAATTTGCAGTGCATATTGAGGGTCATTATACAGACATCTCCAGTACTTCGTATTTTATCTGTAACAGCTAGTAGCTTGGGAAAACAGAGAAAACTATTTAGTATGCACTGTGCTGCTTTTAATGCAGAGTAGCAGCTGGTAATAAGGTGGAAGTTATTTAACATAGCAGTATATTTGTGACTCACTAGTCAGTGCTTTGAGCATTACAGGCTGCGATGCCTATTTTTAAACAGTAAAATCAAAAAACTCAGGGCTGTCTCATTTGCTCCTGGCTGTGGGTTTGTGTCTCAGCTATCACTAAGCCCTAGCTGCAAACAACCCCTTAAATAAATGCTTTAGTTTGGTCTTCTCCTAGGAGCACCATTGCTAGGAGATGTGGAAGAACTTTGAAAGATCCTTAGAGACCTGCAAAGCTGTTATACTGAAATAACTTCCATGTACACAAAGTCCTGATTTGATCTGTAAATGCCCTTGCATCAAACCTCTGCCAATGAGCCTGCTGCTAACAAACTTCAAGTGAAAAAGCGATAGTTTTACAATAACATAGTTTTAGCCCCTAAACTGTAGGCAGCCTAGGACTCTATTAGGTTTAGATTTCAACAGCATTTTAATGTCATTCAATATTTCAAGTGTTACTATTTTTGACTCGAAATTGTGGTCGCTGGCAGAAATGCCAATAACTTTGTTCTGGAACAACTTCACAGCTATTTGTTTAGGAGAAACTGCTGCTGGGAGAGGAGGGTCCCAGCCCTTTTCCCATTCGGTCTTTTGGCATCTTTGCTGCAACTGCCTGCAAGGTTGCCAGTTAGTACGGCTCTACAACGTGGATGCTTATCCTCTCTGACAAGCATTGAATCATGTCACACAAAGTGTTGAAACACTGTCTGGCTTCCAGCTACTACAATGTAATTGTAGCATGGCCCAATTTTGAACTAAGAATAAAAGAGTCTCCATCGTGTCTTTAGTCTTTTGAGTCATGAGGTGGAGTTGTACAGAGCAGGCATATACAGATGTATTTGATTATGTCTTTACAAACTTTCTGGTATCAACTTAAGTAACTATAAACATGCATATTTAAAACAAGGCTTGCTAAAAGATCTCAAATTGTCCTGCTCTGGAAATATGAAACTCCTGTTACTCTTGTTCCTCTTTAGGCCTTATCTGTTGGTGGCTGAGGGCCAGAGTAGCTGCACATGTACACACTGTAAGCGCCATCAGGCAAAGCTACAGTTAACACTGTAATGCTGATTCCAGTTCTGGTAAAAAAATCACTGCACTCTCACTGTGCAACGGAGAGCAAACCCTGCAGGCCATGAGTGGCACAGCTGCTTTCACAGTATTGCTCTTTGTTGTCCTGTACAGCTGTGACGGTTAAAATGCACTCTAAGGGTATGGTTGCCATGGCCGGAGGGAATACTGTATAGAGCCAGCCAAGCCAGAGCAAACATGAATAGGGATATTTTCACAATCTGGGGGAAAGCTGGAAGGATTGCTATCCTAGGCATTAGGACTGCCTCTAAATTAAGAATTTCTACCGTTCACTGATATATATGAGCACCAACTCATGGCTGTACGGCTTTGGTGCTATAGTTGCTGTGTGTCCAGTGCTGTGTCTCTCAGCCTGGGCCTCACCATATGGCATACATGTCAATGTGTCCTTCACTGGAGAAAGCTGCAGCACTTGTGTCTTCATGTATGACACAGGGGGCTTTCCCTCCCTGACCATCTTGTAGCTGCAGGAAGTTCAATTAAATGTATGGTTTCATGCAGCTAGCATTTGAAGGTAGCCAGCCTTCTTTGCACCAGACCCATCTGATCAATTCCTCCTACCTAGGGCATCAGCTTCCTCAGCTCGCTTGGAACATAACCCCAGGGCTGTCTGATTCGTTTGGCAGGAGCACTATGGTGGGCTCAACGGGCTCACTGTCACCTGGATTGGGGACGGAAACAACATCCTCCACTCCATCATGATGAGTGCTGCAAAGCTGGGAATGCACCTGCGTATCGCGACTCCCAAGGTAAAGAAAGCCATGCGCACAGAGTAAGGAAGGCAAACTTTGCCCATTCTTGTCTCAGCCACTTGGATACTTCCCAAGGGCCTCAGGTAGTGGTGCTTGCATGTATCTTGAGTACCAGCCTTCAGAAGCAATGTTCAGAATCCTGATTCTGTTATTTTGATGCAAAGCAGGAGTAATTCTACTGAGTCCAACTTCAGAAGGGCTGAGGGGAATTCATGACTGCAGTATAAATCATGGTGGATAATAATTCAATTTGAGAAAGCATTACAAAGTCATCCAATGCCCCCTCCCCCCAAATTTTAAAGTTGTTTCAGATTGGTGGAAGTGTTGCATCTTGGTTGGTTCAGATTAGTGATGCAGCTTTTTAGAATGCTGCATTATAATACAACATAAAATATAAAACAAAGAATCAGTTTAGAACAAAAAAAATTAAATTATGTATAGGCATTTCATTCTGTAACTACTGAAATACATTTTTCTTACCGTATCAGAACACTTTCCACCAGTTTATCTCCAAAATAAACTTTCAACAAAATCAACATAATTTCCTGAGGTTTTACAGTTTTGAAAGACATTCTTCCCATGGCAAATGGTTCAGTATTATTTTTCTAACCAATGTTAATAATCAGTAAAGCTCTTATATATGTCCCATGATATGTTACCTATCATCTCTTTTGGCAGGGCTTTGAACCAGACCTCAGAATAACTCAAATAACTGAACAGTACTCCAAAGAGGTAGGACGCTAAGAAATAGCCTAGTAGAATAGTTTGAATAGAGTTTATTTTTGTTATAAACGAAGTTGAAATTCCTTGTCTTCCTGATCTTCCTTATTTTATTCACATTAGTATGGTACCAAGTTACTTCTCACAACAGATCCTTTGGAAGCTGCAGACGGTGCCAATGTCTTAGTTACAGATACATGGATAAGTATGGGACAAGAAGAGGAAAAGAAAGAAAGACTAAAGGCATTTCAAGGTTATCAGATTACAATGCAGGTAAAAACTGAGATTTAGGTTTTTGTTGATGCTTTTAAGAATCAACATCAGCAAAGCATGGGTTTGGTATTTTTTTGAGTGGGGCCATGGAACAACCACATGCAAACCTCCCTTCAGCTTGAAAAACTCACAAAGATAGCAAGGCTTGAGTTATCTTATACATTTCATGTTGCTTGGCCTCTTTCAGAGCTTCCCAATGAGATCTAACTCCAGAACATGTGCAGGAGGCCTAACCTTTTACTTCTTTATGACCTAAAAACTATTTCTAACTTTGCATTTCCTCTTTGCTACCAGAAATGATCCCTTATATTTTATTTCGAATGAGTAGCTCACAGATTAACTCTTAAATGTCTGGGCAGCATTTGGGGCAATTTTGTGTATATCCGTCAATGAATAAAGCATGAAATATATGTCTTTAAAATCATCTAGTTGAAATGCTTATCATTACAAAATCAGTTAGAGAAAAGTGCAAAGCCATAAACTATTAATTGTCCAAGATAAAAAGGACATTTTCATTGCTGACAGAATTACTGGTTTAATTGACTGTATTTTAACATAAGTTCACAAAATACTATTGATGGGTATGTCTCTGAACTGGCCTAAAATGCTTTACTTCCTTGTTCATTGGTATTAGATCAATATATTATGAGTGACAACATCAAAAGAAAAAACTATGGCCTTTTAAATCATGGTTTAGTATGTTCTTGTTGCAATTATCAATAGTATTATATTACCGTATGGCATTCAAATAAAGATTGCATTTTATTGATCCACTAAGTCACTGGAGTTTTTACTCGCCTACTAAAGCCAGAGAAATTAGAGTAAATATTTGACTTTTGTGAAGTCAGCGCTGAACTCTTACTGACATAAATGGGGATATTCCCATCTTAATCACAGATGAGGAATTCTTTTGAAGTCAGTGGAATTCTTCTGAGTTCATCATCCAAGTAACTAGAGTGCGAGCTCATATAAAATTTGTTAACCTTTTTACTAGTCAAAGATTTTATTAATGTCCTCACATATTTCTTTATTTTTATATGCTTTTTGATCTACAGACTGCAAAATCTGCTGCTTCCAACTGGACTTTTTTACATTGTTTGCCCAGAAAACCTGAAGAAGTTGATGATGAAGTGTTTTATTCTCCACGGTCATTGGTTTTCCAGGAGGCTGAAAACAGAAAATGGACAATTATGGTAACAAAAAGAAGATAACAATAGTTAGAGATTAGGGTCAGCTTCTGTTCTGCCTTACACTACAGGCTTGGCTTCAGCTTAGTTCCTCAATAAACAGTAGATGTTAACACATATGTTTCAAATGCACCCCACAGCACATCACAATTTTGACTGTAGGCAACATATATATGTAGCACAAATACTTCTGGACACAAATGTGACCTATTTTGATGATAATCTGCTGTTGCTTGACCCAGCTTTTATCACTAAATGAAATCTACAGTATAAGCTGTAATTTTTTGGTATTTAAATCACTGGATTTTCTCTAATGATTAACTCAGCTGTTCAACTTTAAAACATGTTAAATGCTGAGGTCCCAGGGACTGGTCTTAGAAACTACAATTTCCCAAACACTTAAAGCTAGAGATTCTGCAGTTTTCTCTCAAGAAAACCTGCCACTGACACCAGTGGGAACTTTCCCTGAGAAAGTGCTGCAAGAGCAAAGCTTTGAAGGACCCTGAAAAGTTATGGTGTGGGTAATACTGTGTGACCCATGGGAACCATGACAGGACACATGGCACTTAACATAAACCATAACTCCCCTCTCAACATTCCTAGAATTTCAGAAAATTACTGCCAGATCTCAGTAGCCTGTTATTTATTGTCAGCTTTAGAACCATCATGTCGTCAAAAGCTAGTGAAAACTTTGAGGTAAAAAACCAAACCAAAACAAAAATGACATTGTCATAGCTCTCAGATGAACTCTAGACATGCTCCAGGTGAAGAAGTGGTTGAATATTGTATTTACCAAAACCTCAGATTTTGGACATTGTCAAAATTACTAACAAATTTGTGTTAAATTCAGAGTTTTAGCCTTAAAATTCCAAAAAGTGCTCATATATTTTATTTTTATTTTGCAATGTTTCTAATCGCCCTAAATATTATTTTTTACAAAGAAAATAAACCCTTTACTTTGGGTTCCAGCTGCACATTTTTTGGGGGGTAAGAAAAATGTCATATTTGTATTTTATCAAGCTATAGGAATAATGAATGTATGGGTCTTGTTTATATATTATTTTCTACCACTTTCAGCTCAGACAGCAAACTGAAAAATAAATTATTTGCTCAGCTGTAGTTCCAAACAGTGCTGAGGGCAGCTACGACATGGGTAGCAGCGGGGGGCTGCCCCGCTGTATGTTCAGTCCCCACTGTGTGCCTGGGACTACCTGTCACACTGAGAAGTGCTGAAGGGAGAGGAAGGACAGGCAACAAGACCACAACCCCTGGAGAACCATTGTAAACCCAGTTCTGGGCCAAAATAACAATTTGCGGTCAGACATGGCCGTGAAATCACAACAGTGTGAAACAGGTAATACCTTGTCAAAACCAAGCAAGCGTGGGGCTTGTTATGTACACAGGTGTGGGGAGGACGGCAGAGCTGCTGCAACACCATGTTTTATTTAGCTGACATTCCCATTACTCTTATTTTACAGCCATACCTAAGGTTTGTTGGAGTACTAGGGGAGGGCAGGAGGGGTAGATGACACACTATTAACCTCAGCGAGGATTTTCCATGTTTTACCACAGAAAGTATAGCTAAACTGGGATAAATTTCAAAGTCCTTATTCTAGTATGTCTCTTACTTCTGCTAGTGGAAGTTCTGCTGAATTCCACAAGCAAGCCCATGTGCCGTTTGGGTACCTACAGCATCTCCTAGCAGTAGCTGAGGATACAATATAACATGCCAAAAAGGCCTCAGCATTTGATCTAAATGCTTTGTCTGAATTTCTTCTAGGCTGTCCATTAATATATTTTGTCCGCACTATCAGCTACAATACAGAACATCCTAACTGATTTTCAGCTCTTTCCTGATTCATCATCAGAAATTCTAGCAAATAAATCTAAGTGTGCGGTTTTTGTCAGGACAATAATTTTCAACACAAGACTTTAGAGCTGGAAAATATTTCCCCCTTATTTATTTTTATGGAGTATCTGTTTCCAATGTGATTGGATTTTTTCTTTTCTTCCTCCTCTAGGCTGTCATGGTTTCCCTGCTGACAGATTACTCACCACAGCTACAAAAGCCTACATTTTGATGCTTGGATTCCTGCCAAAAGAAAAATATTCCTCATCGGCAGAATATTCTGGTCCACAAATACATAGATCTTCTTCAGAAAGCATCCAGGCAATGAATGATTCTTTAATAAAACTGTATAGTTAGCTGTATAATATTGCATTACACTCGTGAAAATGTTCAAGACAATGAACACCATTGCAAAAGCTGCTTTTCATCTTGATGCTCCAAGTTGGCTATGCTTTCTAGTGATCAGCATCACGGAAAATGTTCCAAGGTTGTACTTTAATGATTGGCTCTACCAGCATTGTAGGCATAGCGCAGTCTACACATAGCTGTGTTGGAATTTGTATAGTGTAATGTGACAGACATAAACTTCTCCCTAAACCTGTCCATTTAATTGCTGATCTCAGGAGGCATGCGCAGAGAAGCAGCGCTTTAGTTTGCCTTGGTTGCCTGCACTTCCTGGGCACCCTGGCTCCTTTCTGTCCTCCAGCCAACCTCCAAATTCCACTCCTGTTTGACACCAAAAATATGGAGACCTTGTGAGCATTATCTTCTTCCGTGACATTCCTGTGGGCTTGCACGGGAGGATATTGCTGTGGAACTGGAACAGGGCAGCTTCCGCAGAGTTGGATGGTGCAGAGAGAGATGGCTGGAAGGAACTGGTTCATTCTTTGTCCACCTCCCCTAGACCTTCACTCCCTAAACAGAATTTTGGCTGAAGAAGCAAGTTTTCTATTTCTTTTTTATGAAGCAAAAATGAGGGGCACCATATGATGGAACTATATACACCTCCTTTGCGGAAAGAATTTGCTGCATTTTGCCTGGCACTGTAACATGGTGTATGTTTCAGCTAATCCACCTCAGTAGTAAACAGATTCATGACATTTGTAGTTTTTATGATGGCTGGATGTCTGCGTTTCATGTTTCAGGTAAAGCTTTGACTACTAATAAAAAACACCTTCTTTGTTGTTTCTAATTAGTTTCAAGAATCTGATGGTTTTTTTCCTGCTGTAATACTGGAACAATGTCTGTGATTTTTTAAAAATTCTGCAAATGGGTTTCCATTTTCTGGCCAGCTGCAAAACATTATTTCCTTTCAAAATTGGAGTTCACTGCTCGGCCACACAGATCACTGAAACAAAAATAAAAATACATTTGTTTATCTACCCACTTATGACTGATTTATTGTTTTTGCAGCCATTTGTGTGTCTCTTGTTAAAATTAACATTTTCCATTACAACGTTACAAGGGTTTCAATAATTCAGTGATCATTTACACTTCAACAGAGATCTAGCTGCATCAATGATGGAGGAATAGGGTATGTGCTAGAAATCAATGTTTTACTTCCCAATTTAGTATTTGGAGGAAAATGCATGTAATACAGGACATTTCTGGTTGTATTAGGTCCTGCTTTGTGAATTAGGTTCCAGTTCAGCAAAACACTTAAAAGTACAGTTGGTCCTCTTGGAGCTAGTGAGCTGTTCAAGTGCTTAGAATTGTAGATATCCTTACTAACCTGATTTTAGTGCTATCTGAGAGTAAGACAACTAATTTTGCTAGTCACTTCGTTAAAAAAAATGCATTAGTATCAGTTTTATTGTGTTGATTTCTTCAAGAGTGAAATCTTCAAGGCGCACGTGCCAGCCATCCCCATGTGCTGAAAGATGAGCTGGCGGGGGAGAAGACAGGCCTGACTGAACAGAGAGTTTTGACTGAAACTCAGGAAAATACGGAGAGTTTATGACTTTTGGAAGAAGGGGCAGGCAACCCAGGAGGACTATGAGGCTGTTGTGAGGTTATGCAGGGAGAAAATTAGAAGGGCGAAAGCTCTCAAAGAACTTAATCTGGCTACTGCCATAAAAGACAATAAAAAACATTTCTATAAATACATCAGCACCAAAAGGAGGGCTAAGGAGAATCTCCATCCTTTATTGGATGTGGGGTGAAACATAGCAACAAAGGCTGAGGAAAAGGCTGAGGTACTTAATGACTTCTTTTCCTCAGTCTTTAATAGCAAGACCACTTGTTCTCTGGGTACCCAGCCCCCTGAGCTGGGAGACAGGGACAGGGAGCAGAATGAAGCCCCATAATCCAAGGGGAAATGGTTAGTGACCTGCTACACCACTTAGACA